>NW_003852444.1:3398684-3440543 GCF_000181295.1 Otolemur garnettii | reverse complement strand
AAAAAAAAAAAAAAAAAAAAGGACATAGAGATAGAGAGTAGGGAGAAGAAGAAAGAAAATAATATTTACAGTCAGCATTACAGCCACAGCATGGCTTTAATGACTTTTGGTGGTGACAGCTCAAGTGCTACAAGATGGGGATGTCACCACTGTATAAGAAAGACACAGGGACACACTTAGTTTCTAATTTTCTATCAAAGAATTTGAAGCTTTCCCCAGTGAAAATAAGGAAGAAAGTTAATTTCACAAGCATCTCTGCTTCTTGACTCTTGTTAGAAGAAGTATTTTAAATTTTAATTATGGCATCATTCACAAATTCTCCTAATATAGAAAATTCTATTTTTAAAAAATAGCAGAACTGTACCACTCAGTAGCTTAATGTGCATGTGTCAAGAGCAGTGCACACTCAGACCCTGTATTTCCTCGGACAGATGCAAGTTTACAGGGTGATGCTGATAAATAAGCATGACAAAAAAATGTGGACAGTAGGCCAGGCACGGTGGCTCCCACCCGTAATCAGTCCCAGCACTCTGGGAGGCTGAGGTAAGTGAGTGGCCTGAGCTTAGGAGTTCGAGAACAGCCTGAGCAAGAGGGAGACTCCATCTCTACTAAAAATAGGAAAAGATACTGGGCATTGTAGTAGGCACCTGTAGGCCCAGCTACTCAGGAGGCTGAGGCAAGAGGATCACTTGAGCCCAAAGTCTGAGGTTGCTGTGAGCTATGATGCCACAGCATGCTACTTTGGGTGACAGAGTGAGACTCTGGAAAAAAAGAAAAAGTGCAATAACCCTTAGACCTGAACTGTCAGGTGTGGGGAATCCACCTGAGTTCCTCTCCTCGTGGTCTCTTCCTTTCCTTGGAACACCGTCCCTGTGGGGTAGCGATCTGCATCTCACCACTACTACATGTCATCTTGGCCTTCCAGCTTAGATGTCACCTCCCAGAAACCCTCTCTGACCACCAGAGGCAGTAGGTAGTTGGCATTCCCCGCCCCACCTGTAATTCTCCAGAGTGCCCCTGTTTTCTTTTCCCACACTTAGCATGATCTGGAATCACATACTGGTTTCTCACCACTTAAACCCTATCTTCCTAGGATGGAAGCTCCTTGAGGGCAGGGCCACGTCTATTTTGTCCCAATGGGATGCCTAGTGCTGGGAACATAAACATTCAATAGATGCAAGAGGCAGACAGGCCGGAGCCAAGGAGCTGGGCAGCCAAGGTTATGGGGAGCCATCCTTCCGATCTCTGCAGAAGGAGCCTTCTGCACCCACCAGAGCCCTTCTTCCAGCCCTGCTCTCTGCTTCCCTGCAGCTGCTGATCACCTTGCTGACAGGCAGGCACAGCCAAGAATGTGGAAAGAGGAAAAGAAAAATGATGCACAGGAGAGTAGACTGGAAAATCTTGGCTCTTTTAGCAGCCACTCTTCCTTATTTCTTGCTGGAGTATTGGCACCTTTAAAAGCCTTGGCTGTCCTCCCCAACCTCCCCACTCAATCACAAACCACAGCATCTAGAAAAAAAGCAAGGCAAAAATCAATGTGCTATATCTCCTCTGGGCTCAGTAGCAACTCCCTGCAGCTTCCCTCTGTTGCCACAGAATGGAGCTCTCCAGCCCTCTCTCTGAACTTGACTCCAGTGGTGGGGAACTTGCTTGCTGAACTGTGAGCCCCCCCATTCCTAGCCTGGAGAAGACCAAGAAGAAGGCCCCTGGGACTCTCCACCCTGCCCCCCACGTGCAGCTCAGACCCTGTCCCCTGAGTCTCGCCTGCTCCACTAATGCTGTCCACCCCTCTTTCCCCTCCCCCAGCCCTCACTCTATCTCTGCCCTGTATTACCCAGCCAGCGGCCCATACAGTTCTCCATGCACAAGTCCCCTCTTTATCCACCCTCTCTTTTCCATGCATAGGGAGTAAAAGGGAAGAGGTGATTTCTCTCTGAGTGTAGATCGTTGAGTTGAGGATGCATAAGACCAGATCCCTGCCCTCAAAATGCTATCATGGGCTACCATGATACATACTGTGGAGTCGGAGACATCTGCCTGAAAGCATGTGGCGAGGTTCAATGATACAGAACCACAAAACCTTTTAACAACTTGCCCTGGTGGGAAGATACTAGGGAAGCTGCACGCTCCTCTGTGCTGGGGCTTGGAGAGATGGCTGAGAGGACATGGCAGAGGCAGATCCCCATTCTCTGACCCAGTGGGCCGTCTTGGAGCCAGATGAAAGGAGACATGACTTCACGGAACTCACTTGTTTCTGCCCCTCTGGAGGCATTTCTTGGAATGGCTCCTCTGAAAGAGACCTGAGTAACACTTGTATGGATTGGAAAGGGCCAGGGAACCACGGTAGCTAGCGGTCCTTAAAGGAAAAGAAGGTTCCCCAAAAGTGTCACTGGGAAGGAATTCATGCACTAACCTGCAAAAATGGAGCATGTTGGGACCTCAGCCAATGTGAGTTTTATTTTTGCCACTTAAGATTTGTCCAGGATGTCTAGATGTGACTGTTCTGACACACTGTTACCTGTGTTTTTCTACAATGAAGCCCTGGTCTTTAGCCAAGAAATGTGGACTGCACACTGAGCCTGGCCCTTGCCCTCCGTGGCAGGGGCTGCCCTCAGGGAGTGGCTTCCTGAGCTCTCCTCATGCCTTCACGCGGATAGGCACACCTGTCCCCTGATCTTTGCTAAGGGTAGCAGTAGGAGCGTCCCATGTTAGTGATCGATTTCTGACTCACAGATTACCCCCAAACATAGCCATTTAAAACAGAAAACATCTATGATCACACAGTTCCTGCAGGTCAGGAATCTGACAATGGCTTAACTTGGGCTGCAGAAGCCTCAAGGCCTCTCATGGGCTACAGTGGGAAGGGAGCTATTACACAGCTGGCCTGTGTGGCCATAAGCAGGCCTCAGAAGATCCACTTCTAAATGTACCCCTGTAGGCTGCCCCTGAACCTCACAGTGGATCCGAGAGAAAGACCTCAGGACGGAAGCCAGGGTCATTTTATGACCTAGTCTGGGAGGTGACATACCATCACTCCTGCCTAAATCTGATGCAAATCAGGAAGTCCAGTCCCCAGGACAGAGAAAGTTAGTCAAGGTGTGAAGACTAGTAGTGGGATCCCTCCCTGCACCTCTGGGGATGCTGCCTCATTGGCTGCACAGACTGGACCAGGAGCAGGCTTCTGACTCAAGTCCACTCCACAGGCTGGCCAGAAGTGTCTTGGTATGAGAGCTAAGCCCAATAAAAGTGATAAAATCCAGTCACCACACCCACTGGAGCCACAGCATCCAGTGGGTACAGTGGCTCACTCCTATAATCCTACCATTCTGGGAGGCTGAGGCAAGAAGATCCCTTGAGCTTAGCAGTTCGAGACCAGCCTGAACAAAGAAAGACACCATCTCTTCTAAAAATAGAAAAATTTGCTGGGCATTGTGGTGGGCACCTGTAGTCCCAGCTCCTTGTGAAACTGAGGGAGGAGGATTGCTTGAACTGAGAAGTTTGAGGTTTGTGTGTGCTAAGCTGAGACCATGGCACTCTAGCCTGGGTGACAGAGCAAGATTCTGGTCTCAAAAAAAAAAAAAAGGAAACAGTTCCACTCCCCTCCCCTGCACAATTTGATCTGAAAATACAGCAGGTGGCAACAGTGTAGCTGATCCACCTCAATAGCAGAGCATGAGGGCACAAATTCATTCTGCTAGGAAGCAGTAAGGTGATACTGGCTCAGTTCCATGAATCCTGACACACTATTGATACCAGTCCTCAAGAGGGCACACCATGCTACCTTTCCCCCATGAAACCAGCTTGCTCTGCCTTTCATAACTTCCCCCAAGTCCTAACTGCCTGGCTGAGATTCCTGTTTTACTTATTTTTCCATAAAGAAACCATCTCTGTCACTCATAAGCTAAGGGAAACTGACCAGCAATCAGAAGAGTTGGTTACCATGTGGAGATGTCAGGCGGTATATCATAGACATGGTCAGCAAACGTGGGCACTCACCAAAGAAGATCTGTCAATCAACAGGCATTTGTTAAAAATAGCTACCATTGGGGTACAGGGAGAGGGAAGGAGGGAAGGGGTTACGGGGCGTGACACCTATTGGGGATACAATTATAAGAGGAACTTTACCTAACAAGTGCAATCAGTGTAACCTGGTTCTTTGTACCCTCAATGAATCCCCAACAATAAAAAAAAAAAAGCCACCATTTATTGAAGGTATTTATCTCAGTCCTTTCCTGAAATATTTTACTTAATGTTCACAAGAACTCTATGAGCTCTGTATTTATATCTCAGTTTTTCAGATAAGAACAGAGCCTTGCTCAAACTCAGACAGCTGTAAGTAGCAGAGCCAAGATGGGGCTCCAGGGTTTTCTGATTCTCCAGCCCATTATGTTAAGCCACCTTTCCAGAACTCTCTAGTTCCTGAGAAACCTCCACCTGTGTCTCCAGCATCAGGTGTGACTTCAGATGTGTGTATTGTGAAGAACTCCACCTTGCCTAAAGAGAGGCCTGCATTTTGCCCTCAGTTCCAGGGAAGTTATCTCTCAGCCCTTGCCTGATGAAAGCGTCTTTGTTTACCTGGGGTCTTTGGGCCACACCGAGACATCTGACAATGTGATTTATAGTGGGCACTTTGAGTCATGTGGTATCATGTCAACCACTGGAGGAGCTGGAGACAGTCAGCCACCTCGACAGTGATGATGTCTCTGAGATGGAGCCCAACACCAGCTCCGCACACCGAGGCTTGGGAAACCTCCTGGCTGGCAGTGCGCCCTGTGTATCGTCATATGTCATTCCTGGGAACGAAGTGCTATGTGCCTCTTCCCAGGAGGGGACCACTGGGAGCCTGTGTCTGGAACTTCCCCGGATTCCTCCCCATGCACGTCTCTTCCCTTGGATGATTTTATTCTGTGTCCTTTTATTGTAGCAAGCCATGCTGTGAGTGTCAACAGTTTTCAGGGAGGTCTCTGAGTCCTGGTGAATTTCAAACCACAGACTGGTTTTAGAGACCCCTGAACATGTGATTAGAGTCCGAGCGAGAGCAATTTTGTGACTTGATCCCTCACCGTGGAATGTGTCTCTCAGGCTCGCAGCCTCAGTTCCTCCTCTGTGACACCGCACAGGATGATAAGACTTGCTCTACTTACTTACAAGGGCCGCGGACAGCGTGAATCACAGCCTCTGGAGTAATGCAGTGCACATCCTGAGTAACCATATGTGGCAGCCGTGGCTGTCTTGTAAGGACTGAATCTTCTTGACATTTATTGAACACCCTCTCTGGGAATATGTAGATAAGTAAGACATAACCCTTGCCCTCCAGGGCTTACCTTATGGGGATGAGACCACTAGGTAAAAAACTTAGTAAGGAATATTGACACAACCATGTTGTTTTAAAAAGCCCTCTTTTGGTTTTATAATACACATATAAAATGTGCACAAATTTTACTTGTACAACTCAATAAATTTCCAGAAAGTGAACACGTCGATGTAACCCTGTAGGCGGGGCAAGAAGCAGAACATGACCCAGAAGCCCTGGTTCTGCTCCCAGTTATCACGTTTCTTCTTCCTCCCTACATGGGCCACTACCTTGATTGGTAGTACCACATTTGCATGTTTTTTTAAACTTTATATAAGTGGAGCACTGTGGCAGGATTATTTTGTGTCTGGCTTCTTGCTTAACATTGTTTGTGTGATCCATCCAAGCTGTAGCATGAAGCCATGACTCATTTATTTCACTGCTGCAAAGGATTCTGTTTTATGAACATATCACATTATATAGCACATAAAAATCTATTCTACCATTGATGTACATTGGGGCTATTTCCACCTTCTAGCCAACAAATACCATACAGCTCTAAAAATCATTATACATCTTTTGAAACACATGTGTGTGCATTTCTGTTGGCTACTGTGGTAGGCAAAATAATGGTCCCCCAGCAATGTCTGTCCTAATCCTTGGAACCTATGAATATGCTACATTTCATGCAAAGGGGCATTAAGGTAGCAAGTGGAAATAGATTTGTTGATCAGCTGATCTTAAGGTAGGAAGATTATTCTGGATTATCCAGATGGGCCCAGTGTGATCACAAGGGTCCTTCGATATGGGACAGGGAGCTGGAAGAGGAGGTTAACAGTGATATGAGAACTCATGTTCTTTGCTGGCTTTGAGACCATTAGCCAAGGACTGTGGGTGACCTTTAGAAGCTGAAATGGTTAAGGAAATGGATCCTTCTCTGGAGTCTCCAGAAGGACACAGCCTTGCTGACACCTTGATTTTAACCCAAGGGATTGTTCCATTTCTTACTTCTGAGCTTCAGAACTGTAAGATAAATTTGTGTTGTTTTAAGCCACAAAATTTCTGGTAATTTGTCATGGCAGTGATAAGAAATTAATACGACCATAAGAGGGACTTTACCTAACAAATGCAATCAGTGTAACCTGGTTTCTTATTCCCTCAATGAATCCCCAATAATGAATAAAAAAAGAAATAAAGAAAGAAAGAAAGATGACCATATTCTTGCACATAAAGCCATTTGGCATGTACATATTCATCTCTTACAGATATCATCGAGCAGTTTTCCATTATGGTTGTACCAATTACACTCCCATGAGAAGTGATGAATATTCCTCTTGCTTCACATCTACATCAATACTCAGTACCATCAGTCCTCTTAGTTATAGTCATTCTGTTATGCTATTCATTTCAGTTTTAGTATGCATTCTTCTAATGCATAGAATAATTCTATTCTTTACCAAGGAGTAACTTTTATTATGATTATTGGACATTTGGGTTGCCTCTTTTGTGAAGCACCTGATCAAATCTCTTGCCATGTGTGATATTGTAATATCATAAATAACACACATTTTGGTCTTTATCCCCCCCCAATTCCTGCCACAGAGCTCTTAAAACTCTTTTAATTTCCTTTTTGTAAATTTTAAAATTAGAAATTAGCTGATCTTATTTGGTATCTTTAATCCTAATAGGGAGCATCTTTTATTCTAATATTTTGTCTTTGACCCCAGTTCCTGATATATACCTCCTTTCTTAGGTGATAGAGTATCTCTTGTCCTAATGAGGTGTCTCTTTGTGGGCTCCTGGATAGGAGCTGGTCACGAAGAAGACCAATCCATGGTTAGAAGCTTGGAACTTTCAGGTCCATTCTCCATTTTCTAGGAAAGAGAGTTGGACTGGACATTGAGTTAATAGTTTCTGGTGCCTACATTATGAAGCCTCCATAAAAATGCCTAAAATACAGGATTCAGAGCCCACATGCTAAGAAGGTGGCACGCCCCAACTCTTCAGGGCAGAAGTTCCTGCACTCAGGACCCATTCTGACTTCACCCTGTGCACCTCTTCATCTTGCTGTTCACTTGAGTTCTTTATCATATCCTTTATAATAAGCTAGTATTCATAAGAACTCAATAAGAATTCAATAAGAATTCCACTGAGTTCTGTAAGCCACGTTAGCAAACTGTCAAACCCAAGGAGGAGGGCTGTGGGAACCCCTGCCTTGCTGCCAACTCAGACAAATGTGTGGGTATCCTGGAGAACCAATACTTGTGACTGCCATCAGAGTGGGCAGGGCAGTCTTCTGGGATGGAGCCCTTAACCTCTGAGGTATTTGCAAACTCCAGGTAGACACTGTCAGAATTGCTTAGTGTGGAAAACCCACACATTTGGTGTCAGAAGTATTGAATATAGAAGGGAAAACAGTTTTTTCTTAGCACCATGCTACACCTGTCTGCCATCATGGGAAAAGAGGAATAGAATTTAGAATGTAGTTCTCTATCTATTCATAAAACCATTCTGTCTTCTCAAGTCACAAAATTAGGATTTTCTTTGATATTTTATGAGTTTTTTTTTCTTTTCTTACTCTTCTTTAAAATAGTATAGCAAACAGAAGCAGATTCTAGCCTGGCTATCACAGCATGGCTATTTTAGTGGGCCCATAACATAAACCGCCCCCCCCCACACACAAATACACATACACACTCACACACACAGATTTACAAACATATAGGGGACAGTGGAAAGAAATGTGAAACAATGATTAATTCTACTAGGAAATATTTTTATAACAGTATTCAAAAACACCAACAGGCTATTAGGATATTATTTATAGATTAATAATCTCTGCATGAAACTATTTCATTCAGAGGCTTTGTGATGAGTGCGTTAGGACTGGCCTGGGTAGTGGATGTTGAGATTGATATATGATTTTCTTCAGCTGAGATAACTTCTAAAATAAATCATTCATATAGTTGGTGACTCATACAATCCATTTCAGCATGCTCTGCTACATGCTAGGAGATTTTTATTTAATTTGAGCATTTTCATTATTGTGTGTTTTTATTGTATACTGTTTCGTTCTGAGTCTTGGGCAATTGTTATAATGAGGTTACTAGTCAGAGGCTGCAGATAAAGCACAGCAATTCAATAATTAAAAGGCAACCAAAATTCCAATCTGTTGAGTAGGAAAAAAAAAAAATCAGATCTGAAAGTGCATGAAGATGGGCTGAAAGCCAAAGCTATTAATACAAAATATGATTATTTCCAGTGGTGAGCCATATGTGCTGGGCTCCTGTTTCCACAGGGGGTCTTGTAAGAGAATCAGACCACCAGCTTTAGGCAGGACAGTCTCAAATTTCATTGTCCCACAGTTCCTAGAATATTCCCTCTGAGAATTCCCTGTTAATACTTTCAGGGTTCTATTAGAGCAAATCCTAATCTTTCCTCCTTTTTTTATCCTTCCCTTATCTACTACCATTCCTACCCTCTACACGTATTTCCATGCACAGAAAAAGTCTGTCTTTTGAGGGGAAGGACCTGGGCATTTTCTCCTTTGCATCTTTCTAAACATCTTTGGGAATCACCTCTGCAATCTACTCTCTCCACCTTAGTTCAAGCCACAGCTTCTCACACTGCCGGCTCTGGACTTCCGGGCACTCTACATCCAGCCTCGCCCCTCCCCTTCCCACACCACCCCACCTCACAAAGTCTCCAGCCAGCAGCCACAGGGCTTGCCTTGCTACACAAATCTGACCATGTCATTCCTGTGCTCCAAACTCCTCTAGAGCTCGAGGCCCTTGCCTGGTCTGGCTCTCGCCTTCCTCCCCAGCCCTTTCTAGAATCTTCCTCCTTCCTGCTCTCTAGCTCTACCTTTTAGATCCTAGAATCTAAACTAGGATCTATAACTGTGCTCCTTTCCAGCTCAGAGGATTTCCACACACTGCTTCCTCTGAGTCTGGAAGATTTTCTATCACATACCAATCCCTTAGGTCTGGACACAAACATTATTTCCTCAGAGCAGCCCTCCAAGAAACCCAGCAGCCTAGGTCAAGTCATGTCATGATTTTATTTGTTCTCAGAACAATTAATTTTTATTTATCCTTCTCAGGACATAACCACAATTGAGAAATTTTAGTTGCAGAATTTATCCATTTCTTCAATCTTTTTGTACACCTACTATGTGCCCAACACTGAATATATACTTATAAACAAGACCGGCCAAGTCCCTGTCCCTAAGGACCTTGTAGTCTGGGAAGGATGGGGGCAAGGAGTCCTGCCGGTAAACAAGAAGCTAATAAGTGAATATATAATTGCAAATCATAGTAAGTACTCAGAGGAAAAGAACAGAGTATCCTGAGAGGTGAAGTTAGGAAGTTAGGGAAGGCCTCTCCAAGAAGATGAGTTCTGCATTAAGACACGAAGCAGAGAAGGAGTTAGCCATGGAAATGCCTCGGCTGTTCCCTCTGCCAGGGGCAGACACTTGGGTGGGAAAGAGTTTGACATATTTGAGAAGAAGGGAAGAAGCCAGAATGATTGGAATACATTAAGTGAGGGCGAGGCTAGGCAGGGGATAAACTGCACATGGCCTTTTGGCTATGATAAGGATTTAGGGAGATTATTCTAAGGGCAAATATAAGAACCACCACATTTCCCCTCTGCTCCCTCCTTGAAACACAGCCTCCCCCCCCTCCCCCCCGCCCTACTGCCTGCAGCCTGGTCCCCTAAGTGCAGGGCCTGAGCAGCTACCCTGATGCATGATACCTGGGCTTTGTACTGATGTCAGATTAAGAAAAAAATGCTAAAGTTACATATTTCTGAAAACCACATCACTCCTAGCCACATGCCTGACACATCATAGGATGGAAGATGCTTGGATGAATGGTTGAAAAAATACAAGACAGCCCTCCCTCCCCGGACTTGGGAGTGGAGGGAGGAGGCAGAAAGACCTGGTCATTAATAATATTTTGATAGGGCCTTAGACACTTCTTGTTTGCAGACTCCCTTTACAAACTGTTGAAAACTGCAGAGGGTCTGTTTGCATTAGACTCAAGCCAAGACGTCGCCCCCTAAGATCCCTGACAATAAAGGAAATCGCAGCCTGGTGCTGGCCTATAGGAGAGTCTGGAGGGAAGAACGCTTGCGCTGTTTGCCCCCAACGCTCCTTCTTCAGCCGGATCGTCAGCGCCACTTAGCGGTAGGCCCTTCAGGGTGGCCGCGCTACCAGATCAACCAACTAAAACCCAATGCCCTGATTTAAAGCTGCAAGGATTAAAGCTTTCCTCTTAAGGTCCAAGATAAGAGACTATCTGAGAATAATGAACAAATTGAGAGCTTTAGGATTAATGTCAGAGAATTTTAAGTAACAGAACTTAATCTCAGCAATTACATACACAATTAGTAGCAGGATTTTGGATTTGTGCATATCGGTTTGCAGTTTGGGACGTTGAGTAATTTTGGACGAGGCCAAGATCAAAAGTTAAATCTGTGAAAAATAAATGGAAAATGAGAAGTTAAAAAGAGAATAAGACCTACCAAACAGGAAGTTTCATTTCCATTTCACAGTTACAGCAAGGGAGCTTCTATTAAATGCCAAGGTCAAATGTCCAATAAATGAGGCAAGGACCTCCGTCTGGTGGAGTATTCTTTTCCCTTTGTTATTTTGCTTCAAAGTTCACCCTCTCTTTTGGCATCTGCTTTGTCTTGCTACGATTGCACTGATATTCTCCTACCTATGTGTGGGTCAGTCAGGTTTATTCTCAACACACAAACTATAGTATCTCTCATGAAGAACTAAAATTTTTATGTTAATAGTAGCTTATTTGTTATACTTGTTATATATACATCAAATATCTTATATAGAAAATGTTAATATATTCCCCTTACCTGTTATGTTAGGTGCACCTTTGTACATAATATTTTAAATTTTAAATTGTAGTTAATTAATTGATAATGAATGATGCTTAATTATATAACTCTGAGTTGCATAACCATGAATTTTTAAAGTCTGCATTGTCTTTAAGAGTGTGTGGTTTGTAATTAAAAGAACAGCCTACATGTATTCAGCATCAGATACAGATGAGGTGATTTCACAAACACTAATTCATTTAATCTTCTTGACTAGCCTTATGAGGTAAGTTTTATATTAATGAAGAAATGAAGACTTAGGAATTTTAAATAACCACCCCTAGTGACATACACAAAACAGAAGAGCTAGAGATTGAAACTGAGTTTTCTCTCTGAAAATGTAGTAGTATTTTCACCATACCACTTGAACCCACCAGACTTGAAGTACAGAATTTATTCCCACTCTATTTTTATTATGTATTTAATGTTATTTTTTAGAGCAAGATCTCACTTTGTCACCCAGGCTGGAGGGCACTGATGCCATCATAGTTCACTCTAACTTCAAACACCTGAACTCAAGTGGTTCTCCTGCCTCAGCCACCCAAGTAGTTAGGATTACAGGAATGACCCTCGACAGCTGGCTAATTTTTCAATTTTGGGGAGAGACAGAATCTTGTTATGTTGTCCAGGCTTGTCTCAAATTCTTGGCCTCAAGATAACCTCCTCTCAGCCTCTCAAAGTGCTGGACTAACAGGTGGGAACCACTTGACCTGGCCTTATTCTAGTTTAAATACTGCATGCAACAATGCGCACTGTAATATTTTGGAAATTTGCTATGCCCATTTGTATATCAAAGATTCTATTGAATTCTAATATAAAGACACATGTTTAGCATCACTCATGGAATTGTGGTTGGGGAGGTTTTGTTTTTAGTATCTATTCACTTCCATCTGAGATAGTGCTCTACAAAACACATGATGAGGAATCCTGGTCTGGAAGGTAATGCACTGGAAAGGCTGATTAGAGAGATCTGGATTCAAGAGATAGTCGTGTGCTGAACTTCCAAAACAGTCCTTAGGCATTCTTGCTGAGAACAGCTCAGAGCATTATTTTATTTTATTTTATTTCTTATTGTTGGGGATTCATTGAGGCTACAAAGAACCAGGTTACACTGATTGCATTTGTTAGGTAAATTCCCTCTTATAATTGTGTCCCACCCCAAAGAGGTTTGTCACACACTGTGACCCTCCCACCCCTTCCATCCTTCTATCTCCCAACTCTCCCCTTCTCCCACCCTTCACCACGTAGTAGCATCAATTGTCCTCATATCAGAATTGCGTACATTGTATTCTTTCTTTTCCATTCTTGTGATGCTTTACTAAGAAGAATGCATTCCACTTCCATTCAGGTTAATACAAAAGATATATATAAAGTCTCCATCTCTTTCAATGACTGAATAGTATTCCATGGTATACGTGTACCATGTTAATCCATCATGTACCACTCGTTAATCCATCACTGGGTTGGGGGACATTTAGGTTGTTTCCACAATTTGGCGATTGTAAATTGAGCTGCGATAAACAGCCTAGTGCAAATGTCCTAATGATAAAATGATTTTTTCTTCTGGGTAGATGCCCAGTAATGGGATTGCAGGATCATATGGGAGGTCTAGTTTGAGTACTTTGAGAATTCTTTATATTTCCAGAAAGGTTGTATTAGTTTGCAGTCCCACCAGCAGTGTAAAAGTGTTCCCTTCTTTCCACATCCACGCCAGCATCTGCAGCTTTGAGATTTTGTGGTTGTAGTCCATTCTCACTGGAGTGAGATCTCAGGGTGGTTTTGATTTGCATTTCTCTGATAATTAAGGACAATGAGAAATTTTTTATATGTTTGTTAGTCACTTGTCTTTCTTCTTAGAGAAGGCTGTACTTGCCCAGTGATATATGGGATTGTTGGCTTTTTTTGTTGTTGATTAATTTGAGTTCTTGGTAGATCCTAGTTATCAAGCTTTTGTCTAATTTATAATACAGAAATATCTTTTACCATTGTGATGGTTGTCTATTTGCTTTGGTTGTTGTCTCCTTAGCTATACAGAAGCTATTCAGTTTAATTAAGTCCCATTTGTATATTTTTGTTGTTGTTGCAATTGCCACCAGAGTTTTCTTCATAAAGTCTTTCCCCAGGCCAATGACTTTAAGTGTGTTCCCCACACTTTCTTCCAGGATTTTTATTGTTTTATGCCTTAGATTTAGATCTTTTATCCATCTTGAATCAATTTTTTTGTGAGTGGAGAAAGGTGCAGGTCTAGTTTTAGTCTTTTATATGTGGATATCCAGTTCTCCCAGCACCATTTATTGATTAAGGGTTCCTTCCCCCTGTGTATGTTCTTGTTTGGTTTATCAAAGATTAGGTGGTTGTAAGAAAAGAAATAATGTTGTTGGCTGTAAAGTTTCATCTCATAGTTTTCTATTCAGTTCTAGATCTCTATTTCTCTATTTGGGGGCCAATATCATGCTGTTTTGATTACTATGACTTGTAGTACAGCCTGAAGTCTGGTAGGCTGATGCTCCGGGATTTATTTTTATTACTAAGAATTGCCTTGGCTATATGTTTTGGGGGTTTTTTGGCTCCATACAAAATAAGAAATTATTTTTTCCAAATTTTGAAAATATGATGTTGGTATCTTAATGGGAATTGCATTGAATCTGTAGATTGCTTTGTGAAGTATAGACATTTTCACAATGTTGATTCTTCCCAGCCATGAGCATGGTGTGTTCTTCCATTTGTTAATATCTTCTGCCATTTCTTTTCTTAGGGCTTTGTAATTTGCTTTATAGAGGTCCTTCACCTCTTTTGTTAGGTATATTCCTAGGTATTTCATTTCCTTTGAAGCTACTGAGAAGAGAATCGTGCCCTTGATTAGCTTCTCATCTTGGCTGTTATTGGCACATACAAAAGCTACTGATTTGTCGACATTGATTTTATATCTTGAGGCATTACTGTATTTTTGATCACTTCCAAGAGTCTTGTAGTTGAGTCTTAAGGGTTCTCTAAGTATAAGATCATATCGTCAGCAAAGAGGGAGAGTTTGACTTCCCCTGCCCCCATTTGGATGCCCTTTATTTCCTTCCCTTGCCTTGTATTGTATTAGCTAGAACTTCCAGCACTATGCTGAATAATAGTGGTGATAGAGGACAACCTTGTCTAGTTCTAGTTCTAAGTGTTTGAGTTTTACTCTATTCATTATAATATTAGCTGTGAGTTTGTTGCAGATGGCTTTGATTAGTTTAAGAAATGCACCACCTGTGACTATATTCTTAAGAGTTCTAATTAGAAAAGGATGCTGAATTTTATCAAATTCTTTTTCTGCATCTATTTAGAGGATCATATGGTCTTTGTTTTTGCTTCTATTGATATGGTGAATTATGTTTATGGACTTGTATGTGTTAAACCAGCCTTGCATTCCTGGGATGTAACCTGCTTGATTGTGATGCATGAATTTTTTGTAATAAGCTGTAATCTGTTGGCTAGGATTTTATTGAGAATTTTTGCATCTATATTCATTAGTGAAATTGGTCTGAGTTCTCCTTTTTAGTTGGGTCTTTTCCTGGTTTGGGGATCAGGGTGATGTGTGTTTCATAGAATGTTTTGGGGAAAGGACTTCCTTCTTTGGAATAATTTCTGCCATATGGGTATAAGCTCTTCTTTGAAGGTTTAATACCATTCTGGTGTGAAGCCAGCTGGACCAGGGCATTTTTGTTGGGATATTTTTTATTATTTATTTGATCTCAGTGCTTGAAATTGATCTGTTCAGGAGATCTATTTCTTCTTGGTTAAATCTAGGTGGAGGGTGTGATTCCAAGTATGGAACCATTTCCTCCACATTCTCAAATTTCTGGGCATAGAGATTTCTTATAGTATTCAGAGATAATCTCTTGTATCTCTGTGGCATCTGTTGCTCTTTCCCCTTTATCCTTTCTGATTGAGGTTACTAGAGATTTTACTTTTCCATTTCTAGTTAGTATGGCCCAAGTGTCATCTATTTTATTTATATTTATTTTTTCAAAAAACCAACATTTTGTTTCATTAATTTTCTGAATGATTTCTTTTTTGTTTTCAATTTCATTAATCTCTGATTTGATTTTGGTTATTTCTTTTCTTCTGCTGAGGTTAGGATTAGATTTTTTTCTTTTTCCAATTCCATAAGATGGTTTGTGAGTTTGTTGACGTGTTCTCTTTCTGTTTTTGAACGTAGGCATTTAATGCAATAAATTTTTCTCTTAGGACTGCTTTTGCTGTATCTCATAGATTTGGGTAACTTGTATCTTCACTGTTGTTATGTTTAAGGAATTTAACAATTTCATCTTTTATCTCTTCCCGAACCCAGCTATCATTCAGCATAAGAATGTTTAATTTCCAGGCCTTTTAGTGGGGATTAGTGTTTTTGCTGGAGTTGAGTTCCACTTTTATTGCCTTGTGGTCTAAGAAGAGACAAGATATAATTTCTATTCTTTTAATTTTGCTGAAGTTTTATTTGTATCCTAGGATGTGATCTATTTTGGAGTATGTGCCATGAGCTGATGAGAAAAATGTATATTCTTTTGCTTTGTGATGGTGTGTTCAGTATATGCATATTAATCCCATTTGTTCTAGGCTCATATTTAAGTCATTTGTATCTTTGTTTAGTTTGTGTTTAGAGAATATGTCCAGTTCTGTCAGAGGAATGTTAAATTCCCTGGCTATTATGATGTTATGGGATATCATATTGCTCAGTTCCCTCAAGGTCTGTTTCAGAAATCTGGGAGCATTTAAGTTAGGTGCATAAATACCTAAAATTGAAATTTCTTCCTTTGACCAGTATGAAGTGTCCATCTTTGTCTTTCTTAACTTTGGTTGCTTCGAATCCACTTGTATCTGAGAATAAGATTGCAACCACTCCTTCCTTCTGATTTCTGTTTGCTTGAATACTGTTTTCTGTCCCTTAACCCTGAGTTGTGATTTGTCCTTCGAGGCTAGGTGTGTCTCCTAGACACAGCATATGGATGGCTTGTGCTTTTTTATCTAATCAGTCGGTCTGTGCCTCTTCAGTGGGGAATTCAATCCACTGATGTTTACTGAGAGTATTGATAAATGTGGTAGAATTTTATTCATCTTATTATGTGAAAGTCTGTTGTGTAGTTTTATCCTTTGTGCCATTGTAGAAGCTAAGTTTTGGCCTTTAGCTTCTGGGTAAACACCTTTGGTGGTGGTCCATTGTGGTGTTCAGTGTTGAGAATAGATCTAAGTATTTCCTGTAGAGCTGGTCTTGTGACAAATTTCCTCAGTGCTTATATATCTGCAAAACATTTGATTTCTCCATTACTTTTGAAGCTTAGTTTAGAAAGAATTCTAGAATTCTTAGAATTCTAGGCTGAAAATAGTTTTTTAAAAGAATTTTGAAGGTGGGCTTGGTGCCTGTAGCTCAGTGAATTAGGCGCTGGCCACATGCACCAAGCCTGATGCATTTGAGCCTGGCCCAGGCCTGCTAAATAACAATGACAACTGCAATCAAAAAAATAGTTGGGCATTGTGGCAGGTGCCTGTAATCCCAGCTAGTTGGGAGGCTGAGGCAAGAAAATCTCTTAAACCCAAGGATTTGAGGTTGCTGTGAGCTGTGATGCCATGGCACTCTACCAAGGCTGACACAATGAGACACTTCTGGCTTGGAAAATTTCATTTGAAAAGTCTGCTGTCATCCTAATGGCTCTGCCCCTGTAGATTAGTTGGCACTTACTCCTGGCTGCTTGCAGAATTTTCTCCTTCATTTTGACTTTGGACAGGTTCATTACAATGTGCCTTGGAGAAGCTCTGTTAGAGTTGAGATGACCCAGGTTTCAATATCCATCTGAAAGGAGTGTGTCAAGATCTTTAGTAAAACTTGGTAAGTTTTCATTTATTGTAGTCTCTGGTAGGGCTTCCATACCTTTGGGACAATCTTCTTCCCCTTCAGGAATCCCTATTATTCGTATATTTGAATGATTCATAGAGTCTTGTAGTTCTCTAAGTGACTGTTCTGCTTTCTCTCTCTTCTTTTCTACCTCTGTAACTACCTGGGTTAACTGAAACACTTTATCCTCTAGATCTGAGGTTCTTTCTTTTCCATGGTCTAATCTATTTTGGATACTTTCTACTACATCTTTGCATCCCTGATTGTCTCCTTCATGTCCTTAAGCTCCAAAATATCCTTTCTATTTTCTACATATGTCTTGTCCAACTTTTGGTTCTGTCTTTCCATTTTCTGATCCATTCCCTTTATTGTCTTTGTCATCCATATTTTAAATTCCTTTTCTGTCAAATCCATTAATTCTTTATAGGAGGAGTCTTCTATAAAAGCTGCCTCCTGGTCCCTTGGAGGAGTTGCTCTATTTTGGTTTTACATGGTGCCTGAATTTTTCTCTTGGTTCTTCTTTATTTGTGCTTTCTTCTTGTTCACCTCCTTGTGCTCTTTCTCCCTTCTCACTTCCTCCTTTGTTACAAATTACTTTGTCTCAGAGGTTAGATGATGAAGAGGTCTCTTGGTATGAGGCTGAAAGGAAGAGAAGGGTAAAGAGTGAGAAGGGAGGAACTAGAGTAAAAGAAATAAGAAAAAAGAAGGAAAGAGTAAAAGAAAAAAAGGGAAGGGGGAATAACAGAAAACAGTTGAAGAGCAGGAGAGAAGGAAGACAGGAAGAGAGGATGACAGTGATAGAATAAATGATATTGATCATCATGGTGCTAAGGACATGTCTGTAATTCCAAGATTTTGAGGAGCTGGACTGGGTGAGTTCCTTGAAATCAGGTGCTCCTTACCAGCCTGAGAAGAGCCAGACTCTTCCTCTGTCAAAAATAGGAAGAGAAGGAAAAGAGCAAAAACAAAAACCAAGAATGAAAAATTAAGTATGGATGAAAAAGAAATACAAAAATTCTGCACTGTGGTCTTGCCGATACTTTCTTCCTAGGATCAAAGGTAGAAAGTTCTCTTGGCTTCCTTGAGCCAGACTACTGCTGTGGCCTATCTGCCAGACCACAGCTATGTCATCCCAGCTCTCAGAAAAAAGAAATAATAATAAAATAAGAATAGGTAAAGGAAATTAAAAATATCATTGAATCAAATACAGGAGAGAGAGGGAAGAGGAATATAGTAAGAAAGAAGAAAGACCAAAAAAAGCCAGGGGTTGGGAGGGGGAGAGGATATCTTAGCTGTTGCAGAAGTGATTTATGTGAAAGAGATGAGAAAAGTAGAAGAGTCTCTATCCAAAGAGAGAATTTAGAAGAATGAAATAGGAAGAGGGATAAATGAGGATAAAATATTGTAACCAAAAAATACAGGAGACTTTGCTCTTGAAGAAAGTAAAAATGGAAGTTAAGAAAAGAACCAAACAAATTAGCAAAAAACACAATACATCAGAACAAAACCAAAAGAAAACTCTAAGAGCCAAAAATAAGCAACCTCAGCAACAAATAGAAAAAAAAAGAAAAATACTAACAACAATAACAACAACAACAAGAAAAATAATTGTATATATATAATAGGATATTATAATGGTAGGATATATTTATATATCCTATATAAATAGTAGGATATATTTATATTTAACATATATAGTTATATATATATACAACTATTATCCTATATAATAGTAGGATATATTTATATAAAACAATTATATATATATAATATGATACATATAATAGTAGGATATATTTATGTTGCAATATACTTCTGGGACACCAGGTGGCACTGTGATTTTAGGGGACAGATAACACAGCTAGTAACCTCTTTCTAATTCCCAGGCATAGTCCTGTTTCCCAACTTAGTTGTCCATGGTGATTGCCTGATTATTTCCTCAGCATTTAGATCCCACCAAGTTGGGATCTTAAAGCTTTCCAGAATCCTTCAGAGGCAGGTCTCACAGTGCCCCCATCTCACAGTGTCCCCTGTGACAACAGTTCCCATGGGACTCCTTGAGTCTGTCACAAGTGGAGCTCTGATCCCAGCAGTTGGAACTGGAAAGGCAAGGCCTTAGGCCCCCAGTAAAGGGCCCACTCTCATGACCTTCTTGAGACCTTCCCATAAAAACCACCCCCTTGGCCCCAAGTCCTTTCTAGTATGCTATCTTACCTGCCACAAAATCAATGGCAAATCTGCTCCAACCTGCACTCAACTCTGACTGCCATATACTGTTCAAGTCTGTTCACTCTTCCAGTCTTTCCACTCAACACACAGTTTCCCCCAAGAACCAAAAACTGTGATAAGGTTTTCTTCTGTCCCCAGACTCCATGGAGGGGCTGGTTGTTCCCTCTAGTTCACAAAAACCTGCCTAGTGTGTCAGATCTCCATGGCTCTGGTTCACATACTGTATCTAGTATATCACCCCCTGGCTACACACCTCAGCCACAACTCCAGGTAAGGTCCCTGTGCCAGGGATGGCTTGGTTTTCTCTCCTACCTCCGTTGTACTAGGAGAGCTCAGCTGAATGATCTTTCTGGTCTGCCATCTTGCTCCGCCCTCCATAATTTTATTTTAAAATGTTTGTTTGTAACCTTCCTTGTTCAAGAAAGAATGGATGTAGGAGGGCAGGTTTTCAATGATTGTCACCAGGGCTCTCAGTGAAAATATAAAAAGTATTGATGATGTCCTCTTACTTCCTTTTTTTGGCATCTCTCTTTTCTTCTCTGATTTCTTCCCCTTTTCGTGGACCACTGCCCATTCCAGTGGTGGGTTTCAAAGTTACAGTGTCTATCTCTTGTGTCAATCAGCATGGTGCTAAGGCCATGTCTGTAACACAAAGATTTTGAGGAGTTCCTCAGAGCTTGTCAGTTTGATTTTAGGAAAACAATCTGATAGAGTTAATATTAATTATCTTGTCAGTACTTGTGCTTACAGAGCATTTGGTATTGGAATAATTACTCTTCTAACTGAAAATATTCAAATAGCTTCAGAGAGACTTGGGGGAAAGAATATCAAAGATCATCTGCTCCTCTAATCTCACACTTGTCTGTTCCATTTTCCCATGTCATTCAGCCTCTGACAGTGGATTCAGTGCTGTCCATAATGGAACTCTCAGCCCAGTACTAAATCTAGAATAGGAGGTGCAGACAGATGCAGAAAAAAAAAATCAGCAACCTCTTCTGGGAAATAAAAACTCTCAGAAAACAAGAAAATGGAGTGAACTTCCTTAATTTGATGAAGAACACCTATGAAAAATCTATAGCTAATACTATATATTCTAAATACTTTTCTCCCTAAATCTAGAGCTAGACAAGAATATCCACTTTCACCAGTTCTACTTAATATTGCCCCTGAAATACTAACTAGTAATATAAAGAAATAAAAAGAGATAAAATACATTGAGATTGGAAAGCAAGAAATAAACTGCCTTTATTTGCAAATGGCATGATAGTGTACATAGAAAAATCCTAAGAATTTTTAAAAATATAATAATGAATAATTGAATAAGTGAAGTTGCATGATCCAAGGTGAATATAAAAAACATCTTTCTATATTTAACAACCAACAATTGGAAACTGAAGTTTAAATGATTCCATTTACAACAGTACTAAAATGTAAAAAGCACAGGAATATGTTTAACAAAATATGGTGCAAGACATATACACTTAAACTTAAGAAACGTTACTGAGATAAATGGAATAACACCTAAATTAATGGAGATAAATACTATGCTCATGCATTGAAAGACTCAGTATCATAAAAGAGTTAAGTTTCCTTAAATTGGTCTACAAATTAAACATGATCTGGATCAAAATCATAGGAGGTTTTAGGTAGAAATTAACAAGCTGAGTCTAAACTCTATATAGAAATCCAAAGAACTAGAATACCCAAGTGTTTTGAAAACAAAGAACAAAATTAAAAGATTTACACTACCTAATTTTAAGACTTAGTAAAAATCCTTATTAATTAAGATAGTATGCTACTGGCATAAGGACAAACACAGGGACTAATAGAACAGAATAAAGAGCCCAGAAATAGATCTATCTATATGTGGTTCATGATTTGCAAGGTAAGTCAGTGGGAGAAAGGATAGTATTTTGGCAAATATTGCTGGAACTGCTGGAGAGCCATATGGAAAAAAAAATCCTCAGCCCTTACTTTACAATATTTACAAAAATTAACGTAAAATAGGTCATAGACCTAAAGAAAAAAATTATAAAATTACTAGAATGAAACAAAAGAAACACAGGAGAAAGTCTTAAGGAGCTTGGGTTAAGAAAAAAATTCCTAAATAGACCACATAAACGTGAGCTGTAAAAGAAAAAAATCAGTAATCAAAATTTACAGGTTTTACTTTTCCAAAGACATTGTTATTTACTTATAAAAGGTCAAGGCACAGACTAGGAAAAATATTTGTAAGACATATCTGAAAAAGAACTTGTGTTTAAAATATGTAAAGAACTCTTAAAATTCAATACAAAGAAAAATCACATTTTTTAAAAATGGGAAAATATTTAAACAAATGCTTCATCAAAGAACATATATTTGGCCAGGTGCAGTGGCTCATGCCTGTAATCCTAGTACTTTGGAGGCTGAGGTGGGAGAATTATTTGCAGCCAAGATTTAAAGACCAGTCTGGATAAGATAGTGAGAGTTAGTCTCTACAAAAAAATAAAAAGATTAGCTAGGAGGGGTGACATACATGCCTGTAATCCCAGCTACTCACCAGGATGTGGTGGGAGGATCACTTGAGTCCAAGAGTGTGAGTTTGCTGTGGGCTATGATGACACTACTGCACTCTAGCCTAGTGACAGAACAAGACACATCTTTTAAAAAATGTGTACATATAAATATGCTATATTATATATACACAATATGAATACGTATACACACAGACACATATATATACACACACACATATACATATATATACTTTAGAGAATTAGATATATTAAAATGTCATGAATTTTAAAACTGACATACCAGTATTAGCAACAATATAGAACCACTGAAATTCTCATGGAGTGCTTCTAGGAATGTAAAAAAATCAAGTGACCAGTTTGGAAAATAGTTGGTAATTTCTCCTTCCTTCCTTCCTTCCTTCCTTCCTTCCTTCCTTCCTTCCTCCCACTCTCCTTCCTTCCCTCCCTCCCTCTCTCTCTCCTTCCTTCTTTTCTTCTTTCCTTCCTTCCTTCCTCCCTCTCTCCTTCCTTCTTTTCTTCCCTCCTTCCTTCTTTTTTCTTCCTTTTTTTTTTCATTTCACTTTGTTGCCCCTAGTAGAGTGCTGTGGTGTCACAGCTCACAGCAACTTCAAACTCTTGGTCTCAAGTGATCCTTTTGCCTCAGCCTCCCAAGTAGCTGGGACTAGAGGCATCCTCCACAACACTGAGCTATTTTTAGAGACAGGGTCTTGCTCTTGCTCAGGTTGGTCTCAACTTGCGAGCTCAAATGATTCACCTGCCTGGCCTCCCAGAATGCTGGGGTTACAGGCATGAGCCACTGTGCCTGGCCAGTTTATCAGTTTCTTAAAAAGTTAAGCATACACTTATCATATAGCCTAGCCATCACTTTACTAGGTATTTGCCCTAAAGAAATGAAATATGAACATGTGTCTATGCAAAGGACTTTGTACAAATGTTGAATGCATCTTTATTCATAATAGCAAAAAATCCAAAACAGACTAAGTGCCCAATAACAGGTGAATAGATGATGAAATTCACACAGTAAGCCACTACTCCTCAATGTAAGGATCCATCACATAGGATGTCATCCACCCTAACATGGATGAATCTTGCAACATCATGTTGAGAGAAAGAAGTCAGAAACAAAAGGCTACCTACAGTATGACTCCATTTAAGTAAAACTCAAAGAAAGGCAAATCTAGTGTACAGTGGCAGAGGGGGTGGACAGGGTGGGGGACACGTGAGAGTTGACTGAGAAGAAAAGACTTTAGATGTCTTCACTATGGCCATGATAGCAATGTGTACATTTACCAAAAGTTCTCAATCTGTACACTTAAAATGGGTGTGTTATATTGTATGTCAATGCTATGTCAATAAGATTTATTTTAAAAATTGTAGTGGGGAATACAAGGTCAAGAAAGAGTTGGGCTTTAGCGTCTATGGGAAAGGGGGCAGGTTTTGAGCTGGTTTATGTGCTGTGAAGGAAAGACAGTGGAAATAGAGGGAAAAATTACCAGAGGCAGGAGGAAGTGACTATTGAGGTGATCTCTCCAAGAGAAGAAGGGAAGTGGGAGTGGCATCCAGAGTGCAGGTGGGTGGATGGACCTTGGATGGGAAGAGATTCTTTCTCCAAGTCTGTAGTGGAAAGAAGTGCTGCCTGCTATTGAATCTGGTAAACATGTATGTGGTTTTGTATGTGGAAAGGCTGAAAGTTGAGGAAGTTTGTGGCTCATTCAACCCATATTATTTATTTTATGCCAGGAAGTATACGAGATATGCTATAGGAAAAGGAATAATATTATCTCTACTCTTCATAGAATTTATAATACTGTGAAGGGGAGGAGGCGAGGAGGGAAGGACGTTAAACATATAATCAAAGAACTAAATATACAATTACACATTATTATGAATGCCGTAAAGGATGAGACAGCGATGGGACAGTGTAACAGAAGGAGCCTAATTTAGACAGATGACTTGGGGAAGTTCTCTTGGGTGAAGCCACCATTTGGCGGAGAGGAGGACGATAAGGACTCAGGGGATGATCAAATGAATGGTGTCAAGGAAAACCTTGAGGTTGGAAATATTTTGGCATATTTTGATACAGAAAAATAATTATAGGTGAATTTTTGAAGATTGATATTAAAAAAATGAAACTATAGAAAACTCCTAGGAAATACAAGTACATTTAGATCACTAGATAGGGGACTCTCTGGGAATGTGACTGAGATTTAACTACATAAAATTCAAGAGTTTCTTTTTACTGTCAAAATAGATCATAAACCGAGAGCCAAGGAAAATATTTGCAACAAATAAGTCAAAGGATTACCATCTTTACTGCATTAAAAACATGTATCAAATTGACAAGAGCGTTAAAATAGCAATAGAATCCAGTTACCATAATGTCATCCTTCTAATATTATTTGGCCCTTTGGTCATTTAGATAAGTTTATAGAACTTTAAAAATAAAAATCAACATAAAGAGGAGCTTGGGAAATAAAATACAAGTAAAAGACATATGCAAGTATGTTATAGAAGAGGAAATAAAAGTGATTAAATAGGTGAAAAAAGATTTCTATTCTGAATCAAAGAAACACAAACTGAAACAAACAAAAAATAAGAAATATCATTTCCTCTGCAATTAAGTAGGGAGACCATGGGGGAAAGAACTGTTTAGTGATGACGAATGTGCTGCAGGTTAGTTGTATCCTACATGGACAATGGCAATGTAAGTTGGCTACACACTCTTCATAAAACAATCTGGGAAAATGCATCTGGAAACTCAAACATATTCCCTCTGATTCATTAATTCTAATTTTAAAAATTAATTCTCAGTTTTTAGTCATAAATGACACCAAAGATTTTTAGTTTTTAGTTAAAATCGTAAAGGGCCAACCATTTGACAATGAAGGAACAAACAGTGATGTACCTGAGTGTTGAAATATCATACATTAATTTTAAATGATTTTTAAAAACATGATCTGTGGTCACTAGAACCATGTGATACTGAAGACAGGGAGTTTTGCTTACCATGCTATCCCCAAAGACATCATGGTGGCTTGTCAGCTACATCAGTGCCATCTAGTAAGGGAAGGGTGCTGTGCTCTGTAGCCTCTACTGAAAGAACATACACAGTTTTGAGGCAACAAATATAAGATTTGCGTGTGCTACAGTGATCCATTCTTCAAGTGACTGAAAGCACCAGGTTTGAGTGGGCTGAGAGCAGAAGACTTCTCTGCTGATCTGGTGAGATTTGTTTTTGTCCTTCAAATCTAAGCATGCATCCATCATCTATGAGCAGGAGTCTCAAAGTGCCTACTTGTTGTCAGCTGGAGGTTCCTCTTCCCAGCCTGTAGGTTACAACCCATCAGAAGAAATGAAGATCTCCTTTCCAAAGTTATAAATTTCAGCATTTTAAGTCAACACTCCCATGTTACTTAACGGGCTACAGCAGATAGAGGATCACTGGTCTTAGCAGATGACTCCCGACTCCCTGAAGCAGCTGGCCTATCAGAGCAGTAGATGACCTATTATAATTCACTTATGTCTCCAGCTGGGTAAATAAACATTTTAAGTATGAAGTCCTGCCTGCAAGATTCTTTGAATTAGTGCAAGACATAACTCTATTCTTCCTTTAGCCAAAATACACTAGTCAGAGAACCAAATAGAATTGGGGATGGCACGTGTCACAAATACCTACTGACCTCCTCCAAAATTTTTACTTCATGTTCTCATTTTATTAAGAATTTAATACCTGGGACAGGTGCAGTGGCTCACGGTTGTAATCCCAGCACTCTGGGAGACTGAGGCTGATGGATCGCTTGACTTTAGGAGTTTGAGACCAGCCTGAGCAAGAGAAAGATCCTGTTTCTAAAAATAGCCAGGCGTTGTGGCGGACACCTGTAGTCCCAGCTACTTGGGAGGCTGAGGTAAGAGGATTACTTGAGCCCAAGAGTTTGAGGTTGCTGTGAGCTATAACACCAAAGCACTCTACCAGGAACAAGACAGTGAGATTCTATCTCAAAAAAAAAAAGAAAAATAATTTAATACTCAATCAAGAAATTCTGGTACTGAGAGATTAATAGTCCTGCTGAATTTGAAGTTTAGACTACCAACTGGTTATTGCATCTCATGAAGTCCCTGGGCAAACAAGCACAAAACAGGGCCATATTAACCATCAATTAAATCTCCCGTTATTAATAGCTTTCTTTCTTCAGAATTGTAATGGAAGAGGGTATTGTTAGTGTTCAGAAGGTAGAAGTACATCAAGATGATACAGGATTGGGGACAGATGTTGGTGTGGCCTCCTTAAAACGGCTGTTGTGATATGATTTGTGAAATAATTAGAATAAAGTGATTTTCTTCCAGAAAAGAAAACAAAGCAGGGTTATGTTTTTAGCCAGTGCGCCCGACACATGCATCACTTCCTGTCTAATGGCACCTGTGTATCTCTTTTCCAGCTCCACTGTGGTGACTCAGCTTTGCACATGCTCTGGCTGACTTTGGAGAGGCGCTGCCAGACTGCACCCATCTCTGCTGCCTGCCCCAAGCTTCTTGCCTCCTCTCCCTGGGCTTTCTTATTGACACTGTAGTGGGGCCCTTCTCAGCACCCCTGCCTGTGCTTCCTGGAAGTGTGAGGGATGTTAGACCCTGTGGGGCAAACCTTTGACCAGTAGGATGCAAGAGCTGCTGGATAAATCCTCCCCTCTACTCCACTTCTATGGGATGGTTCTGAGACTCAGTTTATATGGACTTTTGGAGGCCAATCTCATTGGAGGAAGCAATAACACTTAACGGTGGACAGCTCAGTGACACGTCATTATTCGCTGCCTCACCCCCCTTGTTTCTCATCCTCACCCCTGGGATCAAATATCTGGATAAAGTAACAGCATATAAGCTGTAACCCTCAAACTCTGCTTTCAGGAGAACCCAGGCTAAGACAGATAGCAGTGTGCAAGGAGGATAGGGGAGCATGTACACATATGCGCACACACACAGAGGCACCTGCACACACTGTACCACAGGAATACTACTGAAGAATACAGGTGAGTTTATTGAGAAAAACTCACAGTAGCAGCAGCAGTAGTAGCTGGAGGAAGAGATTACATATGACATGATCCTGCAAACCCCTGTTATTCCATATTGAAGATGTTCCTGGGGATAGCTGGGCGTACTCTGGAAAGTCCCCTAGGAGTGGAATTCTGTCCCTTCTGCTTTTTATACTTCTAGGGGAGTTGAGAAAGGGACGGGAACACCTGTTCCACTATGTGGTGATGGGAGGATCCTCACTGGGGCAATGACTAGGTTCTGAGCTCAGCTAGGGGAGTTCGCGCACCATGCTGGAGGTCTCGCATCCCTTGTTGAGCTGGGCTCAGATCTCCCAACTTGGTTTGTAGCCAAGCCTGCTAAAGCGGGATGGGAAGAAAGTCACTGAGGGCCTATGTATAAATAAAATTTTTATAAATAAAAATACAAAATACAAAATCTTCCCTTGTCAGGCATTATTTGTCACAAATTTCAAGGGGAAATAAAGTTGTTGCTATACAATAAGGGGAGAGTGGTAAATGCGGAAACCTGAGGGGGGGTCCCCAGATACCTTGTTACAGTACCATGTCCAGTGGCAAGGGTTCATGAAAAACTGTGCATTTCCAAGCAGGCCAAACGTAGATCTCAATCCCCAGGTATAGAAACTTGAATCCTTGTTCTCCCCCCTCTTCCTGCAAGAATCCCTCCCCACCTGCAGGCTGACCCGCTGATGATCATGGAGTGACCATTCCTGATCATAGTGGTGGCCTGGCAGCTGGTGGCAGAACCAAAGCCTGCAAACTCAACTTAAAACTTTTGGTTTTAATGAGATAGGGTCTCACTCTGTCTCCTGGCTAGAGTACAGTGGCATCATCATAGGTCACTGCAACTTCACACTCCTGGGTTCAAGTGATCCTCCCGCATCAGCCTTCCAAGCAGATGGGACTCCAGGTGCACACCACCAAGCCTGGATAATTTTCTTTCTTTTCTTTTTGTTTTTCGTTTTTGTGTTGAGACAGCCCTCACTCTTACTCAAGTTGGTCTTGAACTGACCTCATGAACTCTCCCACCTCATCCTCCCAAAGTGCTAGGATTACAGGTGTGAGCCCCCTGAGCCCAGCCTGTTTTTGAGATCACCCTCAGCGTTCCGCACTTTCCGTCTGACGCGTCTGCAGGTGTAACATTCTGAGTGCTGCCTCCTCCCGTTCTCTTCATTGCCTTTCAGCAGCTCCCATTTCACAGCTGTGGGATCTTCCTGTTCTCTCCGCCAGTCTCTTAACTCTCATTTCTAATTTGCCTCCCTCATTTTTTTTTCATTTTGCTGTATTTGGCTAATATCCTCAGATCTGGTTTTTAGTTTAATAATTTTCTTATCAACTGTGTCTACTCTCCTTTTTAACCTACCAAAGGTTTTTAATTTTAACAATTATGCATTTTTAAAATTCATGGGTGTTGCATTGGATTCTTTTTAAAATACATTTCTTTTTTCTTTGTGTTTAGTATTCTTCTTAAGGCTTAAAGTTTTTATATCTTATTTATCATTTTAAACTACTGTGTTTTATTTCAAATAATGATTCAATTATTTCAAGTTTATGAAGCTCTAATTTACCTTTGATATTTTCCTGCTGACTCACTCAAAATAATCTTTTTTCATGTGTTTTTTATTTTTTTAAATTGTGACCTTTTTAAAAGACACAGTCTTAGTCACTCTGGGGTGGAGTGCTATGATGTCATAACTCACAGCAACCTCAAATGCTTGGGCTTGAGTAATCCTGCCTCAGCTTCCTAAGTAACTGGGACTATAGGCATCTGCCGCAATGATTGGATAGTTTTTCTATTTTTAGGAGAGATAGGGTCTCCCTTTGTTCAGGCTGATCTCAAATTCATGAGCTCACACAATCCACCTTCCTGGGCTTCCTAGAGTACTTGGATTACAGGCATGAGCCAAATTGTTACATTTTTGGAAGGACTTTTTTGGGGGGGGGAGGAATCCTTTTCAACCTAGTGTGGGAGCATCCTCCCAGAGACCTTTTTTGTTTGCTTCTGTCAGACACTCAAAGCTATTATCAGTCTGAGACAGATTTTCATATTAATGTTCTCAGTTTTGAGAGTTTCATACCACTTAGTGTATTTTCAAATCAGAATACCCATTTGAGAGACACAGATTGGATGTTTTGATTAGCAGGGAAGGTTGATTTTTTTCTACCTAGAGCTCAGGCAGGGACAACAAAGCTTCCTCCTTGGTTGGTGGGTGGATTGTTTTTTTCTCAATGGCTTAGTCAGAGGTCTCACTTCTAGCTATCCATCACTGAAGGACCTGAATCCTCATCTCTTCTTTCTCTGTGAGTGTGAGGACGCAGCTCCCAACTGTTCAAAGTCTGAACTGGACTTCAGCTCAGCCCTCAGCCCAGGCAATGGCATCATCATCAGCTCACATGTTTCCACCCAGGTTTCAGGTCCTACTTAGCTTCTGGCCCCATGGGATTAACCTTTCTTTCTAGCAAGCTCAGCTATGCACTTTAGATAATCTTGTTATATTTTACCCCAAATTCTAGATATTAGAGTATAAGTAGACTTTTTAGGTCTACTACCCTTCCAGAACAAAGGTCCCAAATAAATCTTGTGATTACGGTAAGTTCCTATTGATCTCCTGTGCCCTATACCTAAAGAAGAATTCATAATTAAAGAAACAAAAAGCTGCAGATTTTTGTATTCATGGTAATTTGTTAGGACGACACTATGGTAATTACTATTTTGATTAAATTTTTGCTTCACTATGGAAATGAAACAAAGCAAAAAAGAAAACAAAACCCTGCTGAACTCTGTGTACCTGGAAATGGAAAAAAAAATCACCAAAGTAAAATACTTAAAATTCATTAGAGGTTGAATTTCCCTCTTCTTGTTCCAGGGTACTTAAATTACTCTAGGAGACTGAATTTCACAAAACAATATTGCAAACCTTACTTGGTACAATCACCTTGGGGCCTATCTTTGTTCCTTCTCACTTTCAGATGAAACAGGCAACTGGGAAGTACCAGCCAGGGCCCAGCCAGAGTCAGGAGGAGTGCGTATCTAAGGATGATGAGGACGCTCACTAACAAGAAAAGTAACTTTTTGGAAAAAGCAGGGCCCATACAGACTAGGGTGACAATGGGCATCACAAAGGGCTCTTATAAAATCCCATGTAATAATACAGAAGATATTTTCTTTCCTAGGAACCTATTGGTTTCTTGAAAGGCCTCATTTACATGTTTCCAATCCAGCAGTAGTTGAGTCAGTGGATATTAAAGGTCGTAATAAGGAAAGGATTTTAAGCTTAAATACCACAAGAATACCATTTACATTTTTTAAAGAAGTATCTGTATGCATGAAATGAGTAAATAAACCAAAATGAATTTTAAAAGAATTTGTACATAGTTTTTGATGCTGTAAGTACTGAGTCAGGGGAGCATCTACTCCCACCAACAGATTTCACCTGAGATGCCACATACACTAGTGATATGAGCATTGTATCATTTTTTTTCTGAACTTTTAACTCTATTTTAGTGTTAATAAATCTATATGAAATTAGCATAGTACAGCATCACATGGATGTCAACTAGATTTTTTCTGTTATTGGTTTTCACCCTTAAAGCCTCAACATCATCTTTGTAAAGACACTGTCTTCATTGTGTCTCCTACCCACCAATAACTTGCAGTTTGTCAAGTAGGTACTCATGACTCCAGGGAACAGAAAACCCTGATGCTAGCCTAAACAATAGGGGATTTATTATTTCACATAATAGGATGTGCAGAATTTGGGCAAGCTCCAGCCCTATCATCTGGTTCCATGATGCACCCAGGTTCTTTCCATCTTTTCCCTCTGCATCCTCTGAGAATTGGTTTTGACCCTGGGTTGCCTCCCTGCATGACTGAACAATGATTGCAGCATTTTCATGTAGTGTGCACAGATACATGATCCTACCTATGGGGATAGGTGGGGCCATCTCTTTCTTTTTTAAAAATGGCTTTATTGAAATATACTTCATATACCATACCATTCTCCCACTTAAAGTTTATGGTCCCCTAATTTTTAGTATATTCCTAGAGTTGTGCAACTATCACTACAACAAATGTGAGAACATTTTCATTACCCCAATTAGAAACTTAAAATTACAAAATTTTACAAAAGATTTGCAAGATTTTTTGTACACGTTGGCCACTTCTTTGTAAAATTTTGTAATGAATGGTTTATAAATAAAGGCATATTTAGCTACAATTCCCCATTTCCCCCATGTATGGCAACTTTAGGGACAACTTTTGGGATACCCTCTATATAGAATTATCTATCTTTTTAATAAGTAAAAAATTAAAATGTGGGGACACCTTAAACCTCCATCCTTTCTTTGTTGGTCTTATGTTCTTGCCCACACAGTAGGGGGAAATCTGATTAGGGATTTAAATACTCCTTCTCTTTGAATGACCATGGCACTTGGGTCTTACTAAGTTTCCTCCCAGTCTGCTTCTAGACAGAAGCTATTTCCTTCTAACATCCCTAGTAACAGACTCTGAGCAAAGAGAATGGCACGATAGGAGTTCTTTTGTATGGTTTTGTTTTGTTTTTTGACTAAGGGAAGGTACTGGGATGGTCTCTCTTTATACTGGGAAAATATGACATTGAGATGATGTAAGTAAGCCTCTTCCAATACTGGGAGTCCCTGGATGTCAGTAAGCACATGTCATTTCCTCAAAGGAACACAAATTCATTTTACAGGCAACTGGAGCCCGTACTTTCAATGCATAGCTTATCTCAATATGAAAAACATTTTGAGCGTTTCCCCTCACCTCCAAAACTTGCTGAAAGATCAACTCAGAATTAAGGCAGATTACTAAAGGGAAGATATTTATTTACCATGCACACAGAGAGAGGCACAGAGTGATTACCCAATATCCCAGTGGAATCCAGATATTTTTATACCCTCTTTTTAATGGGGGAAGGAGAGAGGAGTAATATAGGCAATTATGTTTAAGGACAACAAATGGTTGCTAGGGAGGATGAATAGATGGAGGAAATTCCTTGACTTGTGAATTAACCTGAAAGATAGATATTAGATTTAAAATTATTCGGGTCAGGTCTGGTTGCATTCTTGAGCTTCTTTCCTGTCATATATTGAGATAACAGGGAAAGGAAGGGAAGTCATTCATTCTTTTTATGGGTCTGTGAGGATAAACAGATAACAAGAAAGCCCCTTCTAAGGGCCTTTAATTCAAAAATACTCTTTATACCAAGGAATCATATTTGGGGGGTGAAATTTCCTGAGCTCCTTCAGCATGCGTGGCAGTATGTTAGATATATAAAGAGACAGAAGTCCATATTCATGACAACTCAAAATGTTCTTCTCCAAAGATCCCAGGCAAGAGTTGAAGACCAGGGCAAATTCAGATACTGTTAGGGATTACTTTTCTGCTCTTTGGGAACCTCACTCAGCTGTGAGCAATTTTAAACAAACACAAGGAAAAACAAGAGCCTAAGTCAAGTCCTTGCTCTGACTGGCACCTCTGGATATCTTTCTGGTCTTTTCTATGGCATGAATGTGCCAGTGATCCTCAGGGATTGTGCCTAAGGGGCTGTTCCAGGCCTTTAAGGGTCTTGAAGTCAGATCTGCACATCTTCTGGTGGCCTAGGTGCTCACCCTGGAGAAACAGAGGAAGCCCTCCTGGACTCCCATTTAATATGAGAGGGAACTAGCTGCAGTCCTTGACTAACAGAACTTTATGGGGCTCCTTAAGTCAGAGTGTCAGGTTTCTGCTGGGCTGCAAGAAACCATTCAAGCCTTGCTAGTGAGAGGTTTAGGACCAAAAATGAGAGATTATTCCAAGATGTTAACAAAAGGAAACAAGAGTCTGTGTGGGCAATGTAGTCTTTATTCATACTTGGGTGCAAGTGGGCTGAGTTTGAAAAAGAAGTCAGCACATGGGTTAAGGTGGGGTGGGAATGTAAGGGCTTAGGGGTGGGGACTGGTGCACTCATTCCTTCCTAGGTGGGACTTGTGCTCAGTTCTATTTGGGCAGGTCCCTGCATTCAGCCTTATCGTCCCAGTCTTTTTAGTCTGTCACAAGGAGGTGGAGTGATGGGCGTGGTGTCTCTTTGACTGCTTCCTGTGAATTGAGGGTTGGTATGGGCTGCCTATAAGGAAAAAAATGGAAGGGGGAGGGAGTGGTGTTTACAGGAACACTCTTGAATCTTCGGTGAAACTGGTTGATATCTGCATAGGGTGGGGATATGAACAGGTTTTCTGGGGGGTGATTGGTCAATAAATCAGGAGATGAAGTGGAGACTACTGGTCTAAAACTGAGAATGAGAAATATAATTAGTGGCTCTAAATAGGAAGCAACCAAGGAGGCCAGGAATTGAATAAGGACCAGGGATTAAATGATTCAAGATTTATTTGTCTCTGTTTGATTCGTTCTTGGAGTTATTTTACTTTGCCTGTAACTATTTCTGACTGGTGGACAAATAAAAAACATTCTTCTCCCAGAAAAATGCATATTCCTCCTTTTTCTGCTGTAAGTAAATCTAAGGCTAGGTGATTTTTGAGGACTACTACAGCTAAAGAATTAATTTGGGATTATAGAGTGACTAAAGAGTCAGCTACTCTTTCCATATCTTACTTGAGTTCTAGAGAGAGTTGGTGGTAAAGGCAGATTCATATGCTAATACCTGCAATGCTCATGCTAAGTCCAGCTACTATGCCTGTTCTGAGGAATACAGAGAGAAAGGCAACTCTTTTTGTCTGGAAGTAGGGGGATGTATCAGGGCCTGAGTTAGGGAAGAGTCATTCACAAAAGAGACTTGGGGGGTAAGGAAAACTTGAGTGCAAAGACCAAGTGGTTAGCATGCACACACCAATAGGTGGAGGAGGCACAGAGGAAAAATATTCCCAGAGGGGAACAGGAGGATTTAGACAAGGGAAAAGTTGAGTTGAGGGAACAGAGATCAGATTTTATACAGTCTACAGAGTCTCCTGTACTGGTAAGGTTGAAACAGGTTAAACTGGGGGAAGCTAGGGGTGGAAAGCCTGTGGTTATGGGGCTGAACAGAACTGTGTTATTTTCTGCTGGAATGGAAGAGTTATATATGTCAGGTACGGGTATGGGATTGAAAAGATGTTGGTATAAAGAAAGTCACATCCAGCATCCTGAGGGGGAGAGGAGAGAGGAAGAGTTCAGGGCAGCTGAGAAGGAAGTGTTTAAAAGCCAGGGGATAAGGGAGTGCTGTTGTAAGTCTTGCAGGACAGTGAGGTCTAATCCTTTATAGGGTGGAGAGTCACAGTGGAAGAGAAGAGTTTTTATATGAGCTGTCCTTTTTCTTGCTGTTGTACTATGTCCTGGACTCCTCCTCCATCTCACAATCCTACATGTGTGAAGTATGTCCAGCAGACAGTAGTCCCGACTCCACCTCTTGGGCATCCAGTACCTGTTATTTTGCTGGTCCAGTACCTCTTTCCTCCATAAGAACATTCAGAGGCTTTGGTAACATCCTAACACTGGACGGCATGTAAGTGTGGCTAGTGAAAGAGGGAGTCCGAGGTAAGAATTGGGTGTAGTTGATGTGGTAATGGGAGTTGTTAAGGTATTCATGGATATATGTGGTTTGGGTAGCAAGACAACCTGTGCATTCAGTCAGGGTCAATGGAGAGGGGAGAAGGGCCAGGACTGACAGGAAGGGTAGCCGGAAGGAAAAGGAGTAGGAAGAGGAAAAGTTGTATTTCCTCAGGAGGAAAGTCTTGGGAAGTGCCTTGTAGCCACAGAACTTTAAAGGCTTCAAAGAGGTTGTCCCAGCTTTGAATGTGTGAGAGTGCCAAGCATTTCTAGAAAAGTTAGGGAGAAAAGGGAAGAATTGGGGAGGAATGTTACACATTTATGAGAAAGTGGACTGTTTGGGGAGCCTGGTGAGTTTTAAGGTGGTGGGAGATAGTACTTGGAATTCCCAGTAGGGGTTTTTCAGTGTTGGAAGTTTTTCTTTAGGACACAGCTTTATTTGGGATTGGTGGGTCCAGACTGGGGGGGTCCAAGAGGCAAATGGCCATGGGGGTGGGGTAGAGAACAGCATGAAGGCCTGTCCTCTGAGGGGATAGTATCCTGTGGGGCAAGGAGATTTGAGGAAAACTTGAACTGCCAATTGGTCTCTGACTTTTTGTTGTTGAGAATTGGGGCAAGAGCTACTTTATTGTTTTTCTAAGTTCATCCCTGGTTTCCTGGAGGGTGGGAAAATAGTTTCCCATGTTGTAGTCTAGAATGGATCCAGGCCCAGAATAATAGTCCTGCCATACATTATTTCAAAAGGGCCATAAAAGAGGGTTTTGCGAGGGGTAGAGCGAATGCAGAGTAAAGTGATGGGGAGGAGCTTAATCCAATCTTGTTTGTGTTGGATCACTAATTTGGTGAGATGTTGTGTAAGGATGTTGTTCGTTCCTTCTACTTTCCCTGATGATTGGGGCCTGTAAGACACATTTAAATGCCACTGGATTCCTAGGGCTTATGAGGTTTGGGAAGTGATCTGGCTAATGAAAGCCGGGCCCTTGCCACTCTGAACAGAGTTGGGGAGGCTGAATCTAGGGAATAATGTGGTGGAGGAGGGTGGAGAAAACTTCATGGGTTTTCTCGCCTGTTGTGGGAAAGGCTTTAACCCACCCTGAGAAGGTATCAACCCAAACTAGGAGAAGTTTATATTCTTATACAGGAGGCGTGTGGGTGAAGTCAATCTGCTAATCTTGTCTGGGGGGTTGGCCCCTGGCCTGATGTGTGGGAAAAGAGAAAAGGGTTTTTTTTTTTTTTTTTTTTTTTGCAGTTTTTGGCTTGGGCTGGGTTTGAACCCGCCACCTTTGGCATATGGGGCTGGCGCCCTACTCCTTTGAGTCACAAGCACCTCCCAGAAGGGAGTGTTTTTTATGGCTCCCTGGGGTGAGACCCGGGTGTAGATTGGGCAAGACTGGGTTATCTGTTTTAAAAGGGAAGATAGTTGTGGGTGAGAAAGGAGCAGAGAAAGAACGGTGTAAAGAGGCTTGACGCTAACCTGAAGGCTACTGTGGAGGGAAGAGAGGATATTCTGTACTTGGGAGGAAGGAAGAATAAATTTTCCCTGTTGAAGGCATCATCCTTGCTGTGTGGGAAGGTGCCGGTAATTGCGGAGAGAATTTATCAAAGGATAAGTACTGGCCTACTGAGGTTGCAGCAGGTGGAAGGGCATTGAGGTGCCCATTTGGCTTCTGTATTGGCTTTTTGGTTGCCTTGGAAATTGGATCTGTTTTATTCTGGTGGCCTTTACAGTGGATGATGGCTACTTCCTCTGGGAGAGTGGCCACATTCAGGAGGTTTTTAAAGAGTGTGGCATTGACAATAGAGGAGCCTTGGGTGGTAGTGAATCCTCTGTCTTGCCATATGGCTGCATGGTGATGGATTATGTGGAACATATACTTAGAATCTGTGTATATGTTTGTGGAGTGGCCTTATGCAAGTTGTAAGGCTTTAGTGAGGAGGTGCTGGGGGGCACAGTAGTACAGGCAATAATGGAAAGAAGACACAATAGCAAAGCCTGCTTTGGCAGGAAGTAATCAGTGGGCTTAGAAGAACTGCCATCAATAAACCAGGTGTCTTCGGGGTTAGGTAAGGGAAAGGGGGCAGCAGCTCAGCAACTCATTTCCAAACACAAACATTTTAGGTAGTTGGGAAGGAAGAGTTGAAAATAACTGTGTCTCACATCCTCAATGTAACAGCATTTTAGAGCAAAGAGAGTTTTTAAAACGATGACCTTCTCAGTTCTCTAGTTTACAGGTCAAGACTTAGGAGAGAGGGCTGGAAAGTTCATGTTCCTACACAGTGTGGCCCAGTGAGCAGGAGAGCATGCTAGTGTACAGATTGCTTTACTGCATAACCTCATTGGATACTACCATTGTTAGTGGAAAAAAAATTCTGTAAAATAATTTTATCTCACTTATTTTTCTGAGTGGTCTTCAATAGTAATTTTAAAGAAGTTTATTTTGAGTCTTTAGGGCCTAGGACACGCTCCCCACTTGATAAATCTTGGTTGACCGAACGCTAGAAAGAATAAAGGAGGAAAGAAATCTATGTCCCCACAGCAATGTGGGGGCCAAACACACAGTTTAAACTGGTGGTGAGCCCTGGTTTGTTCTTTATAGCTCTCTTGTTGTCTAGACTGCACTCAGGCACTGTGGCCAGAGAAACGTAAACGTAAATCAGATACACCACCCCCTCACGGAATCCCCTCAATGCCTTTCAACCCCATTTGATGGAATGTCCTAACTCCTTACTACCAGCCTCTTCTGCCTTCCTGCGCAGCTTGCTTCTTTGGCCACTGTCTCTTTCTGCCTCAGACAGGCCAAACTGTCCCAGGGTCCTGAACTTTTGCACAGGCTGTTCCCTGCGCCAGGCTGCTCCTTCCTGCATCTTTGCTTGAAGGCTCCTTCTGGACGTTGAGGTCTCAGACTAATCACCCCTCACTCAGGAAGACCTAGCTTAGCCTGTTCAATTTCACCCACCTCACTCCCTATCACCCTATTTCATTTTCTTAGTGGCACTACCACTACCTAAAATTGCGTTGTTTATTTAGTTAATTTATTTTCCGGTTTAGTTCCAGGTCCTAAAATACTGTCTGCCAGGTAGGCTTTCTGTAAAATATGTCTGGGCCCAGTATGTATGGAAGGAAGGGTGAATGACCCGATAAACTGAGGACCGCAGCCCGGGGCGTGGAGCCAGCCCGCGAGCTCGCAGCTCCACACGGAACCCGCGGGCGGCGGCAGCGGTTTCCCTTGAACCTGCCGGGGACTCTAGAGGGAGCACACAGGAAAAGCAGGGCGGCGATCAGGGCTGGTCTTGGTGAGTGCGGCGGAGCCGGAGCGGGCGGCGGAGCGCGGGGCGTTGGGACCGGGCGCAGGCGGGGCGTGGGGCGTGGGGCGGAGCTGCGGGAGCCGCGCCGGGCGGGCGGCCGCGGGGACCCGGGCCTCGGGGGCCACGGCGTGGGCACCGCTGGAGGGTAGGGGCGAGGGCCTAGCTGGCGCGGCGGGTCCCTGGTCCCTGAGCAGTGTGGGAGTCAGGCATCCTGGGTTCGAATCCCTTAGCTGTCCTGACTTGACGGACCCTCACTCAAACTTTGCTCGTTGGGCGTCAGCGGACTTGTTTGCCCAATGGGGCCAGGATGTGATCCATTGAAGGGTTAGTTCGTTCATTCATTCTGGGCGCTGTACCATGTTCTGGTGCTGCAAATGCCCATGTTCACCTTGTAGTGAGAAAACCCCCCTCCTTATACGTCTGAAGCGTTGAAAATGATTAGAACCTGGAAGTTTTTTTTTTTCCGGGGGGGGGGGGAATAAACTACTCTTAAGATATATTACTCTGAACATAACAAATTTAGGCTTTATTGAAATTGGAAAATGAGTATTCTACTGGCGACTTAGAAGGGAATATACATTGTTAACTAATGTATTGCATATTGTGATGTTAACTTAAATACTTTGAGAAAAATTTACAAAGTAAGGTAACAATCCTATCACAGGTGAACTTCATAGCCAAAGGAGGTAATCAGAGCAGGTGGTGCATCTTCTTACTAGTTAAGAAATAGAGGCAGAAGTTAAATGACTTACCCAGGTTCTCACTGCCAGTTACATGACGAAGCTGGGAATAGAATCTAGTTCCAGACCTGTGGACGAATGCTCTTTCCACTGTACTAGTGTACCTGAATGTTTTCCCGTTATTTTTATAAGACACAAATCATTCACTTGTGACAGAAAGAGAGTTCCATTGAGATGGGGATGGCCCTTAAACAGACTTACCAACTTTTAGATTATTCTTTAACCCGCTATTGGCATGCCTTTCATCCTACTCTTCCCTTGATTTTATCTGCACTCAAACTTGACCTTCACACTGATGAGTCCTCTGATCTATCTCTTCTGCTCTGACAATTTCTCCTGGCTTTAGACTACTAAATCTACATCCACCGCTTGGATTTCCACTTGGATGCCCTATAGGCATGGCAAACTCAGTATCTCCTGAATTGCACACAGTACCTTTTTTCCTCAAACCTAAATTCACATCTAAATGATGGAAATCATTATTTAACTAGTCACCCAAGTAGAAAACCTGGCTTGGTTCCTCCTCTCTTACCTCCTACAAACAATTGATCACCAAGTGTTGCCGATTTCTATTTTCTAAACATCTCCAAATCATTCTTCTCTGTCGCAGTTGTTCATTTAGGTGCCTAGAGATTATGGAAATAACTTCCTAATGGCTCTCTTTAGCTTTAGTTTCAGTTTCCACCACATCTTTTTCCATTTTACTGTAAAATGCTCTTTTTGCACATCCAGTATGATTATGTCACTCACCTGCTTAAATCTCATCAAAAGTTTTCATTGTCCTCAAGATAATATACAACATCCTTAGTGTGGATTCAAGGTGTTTTTTAATTCCTTCTTCCCGTCCTTTATGTCTAAACCACTGTTTCTGAAAGTCAGTTATGGTACTGACTTTCATTATATATATTCTCAGAGAGAATACTTTTAAAAATGAAGTTGACAACTCAATTCCAGAACAAATGAGACTCTTGGAGAAGGCAGGGAGTACCCAAGAATCTGTGTTATTAACAAGTTCAGTGCCTTTCAACACGTTATGTACTTAAGGTTGAGAACCCCTGTCCTAGACTCTTTCCCATGTTTATCCATACCAGATTATTGATGGTATTTAGGACATATGAAATGTGACATTAGAGGAAACTGCAGAAGCAAGAAGTTACTCTCTGACCTTTTCATACTCCTCACTCTTGTTATGCAGTCCATGAAAGAATTTTCTGATCTTCCTCAATATAAGACCCTGATGTGAGCGGTGCCCACCCTATGTATGGAGAAAAGGAATGCTCTTGTCTCTGAAGATGTAAGAGGCACACAGAGAACAGTCTGAACCAACAGGCATTGATAAAAGACCCCCCCCCCCCAGTTTATTGCCATAAGATCGAACTCCCTTCATCCAGTCATACTTCTACATGATTCCACTCTCTATCAAACGCAGCATAAAAATACACAAGGGTCACTGTTTCTTTGGGTCTTTATTTCTGAAGGCTCCTTTGCCATGTAAAATTTACATTAAGTAAATTAGTATGTGTTTCTCTTGTTAATCAGTTTCTTGTTATAGGAGTTTGAGCCATGAACCTAGCAATGAGTGAGAAATGAAATCTCTTCACCCTTAAGCTGCCTACTTGTGTTTTTCCGAACATACTCTGCTATCTTTTATGCCTTTGTACACTGTCTTAGTTCAGGTTACCATAACGAAAGTACTGTAGACTGGGTGTCTTAAACAACGGAAATTTAATTTTTACAATTCTGGAGGTTGGAAGTCCTGAATCAGGGTGCCAGCATGGTTGGTGCTTGGTGACGGCCTCTGCCTGGTTTGTAGATAGCTGTCTTCTTGCTGTACTCTCACTTGGCAGAGAGAGAGGGAGACCATTTCTCTGTGTCTCTTCTTATAAAGGGCTCTAACCCAGTGGTTCTCAACCTTCCTAATGCCTTGAGCCTTCCTGTGGGTTGCGACAGGTTGAGAACTGCTGCAATGCCATTCATGAGGCCACTACTCTTATGACCTCCCAAATGCCTGGGGACTATGGAGGACACAAACATTCATACCATAACATACACAAAGCTCCTGGCTCGGCTCCCGTAGCACTGTGGTTACGGTGCCAGCCACATACAACAAGGCTGGGGGGTTGGAATCTGGCACAGACCAGCTAAACAACAATGACAACAACCAAAAAAAAAAAAAAAATAGCTGGGCTTTGTGGCAGGCACCTGTGGTCCTGGCTACTTGGGAGGCTGAGACAAGAGAATCGCTTAAGCCCAGGAGTTTGAGGTTGCTGTGAGCTGTGATGCCATGGCAACTCTACCAAGGGTGACATAGTGAGACTCTGTCTCAAAAAAAAACCCATACACAAAGCTTCTGAACTTTGGTGATTTCTTCTTAAAGGCTCAGGGAAGACTTCTCTGACTATGCACCACCTATCACCCCCAGTCTAGGTTGGGTCCCTCCTTACAGACTCACAGAGCCTTGCGCTCACCTGGACATTGACCCTGCTGTATTGCAGCCATGATTGTGTTGTTATTACAGGTTTGACAGTTGTGAATGCTTGAGAATGGGACTCACACCAGTGTTTATTAAAGGCATTTGGAATGAAGGGTGTGATCAGGGCCATCTGGAAAGGTGAAGAATTACACTGGCCTTTGGGATCCTTTATGAACCGGCCTGGACAGCGTGTGGGGTTCATAGGAAGGGGGTTTCCCTGGGGCTGGCTTCACTGCTGCTTTTCAATAAGGGTGTTTCTAACCCTTGAGAGGCATTTTAACCAAGGGGGTTAAAGGGAGTAATAAAGAAACTCTCAGACTCTTCAGTGGAAGCAGCTTTTTCCCTCTGTCTGTTTGCCTTACACATAGTCATAAACATTTTTTTTTTTTTTTTTTTTTTTTGAGACAGAGTCTGCCTCTGTTGCCCTAAGGAGAGTGCTGGGCATCATCATAATTCACAGCAACTTCAAACTCGTGGGCTCAAGAGATCCTCTTGCTCAGCCTCCTCAGAAGCTGGGACTACTGGTACTTGCCACGTACCTAGCTAGTTTTCCTATTTTTAGTAGAGGCGGGGTCTCACTCTTGCTCAGGCTGCTCTTGAACTTCTGAGCTCCCAACAATCTACCCACCTTGGCCTCCAGAGGGCTAGGATTCAGGCATGAGCCACATTGCCAGGCATAAACATTTTGTTAAAATTTGTATCTGAAAACATTTTGTATTCATTTTAGAAAATACATTGCAGCCAGGTGCAGTGGTTCATGCTTATACTCCTAGCTATCTGGGAGGCCAGGATGGGTGGATTGCTTGAGCTTGAGTTTGGGACCAGCTTGAGCAAGACCAAGACCCCACATCTCTAAAAATAGCTAAGTGTTGTGGTGGGTGTCTATAGTCACAGCTACTTGGAAGGCTGAGGCAAGAGGATTCCTTGAGCCCAAAAGTTTGAGGTTGCTGTGA
>NW_003852444.1:3360868-3398577 GCF_000181295.1 Otolemur garnettii | reverse complement strand
AAAAATTAATGTCACTCACCAGCCACAATCTAGAGGCAACTAGTTTATAGATAGCTATCTTCTTGCTATACTCTCTGTAAATTTATTTAAATTTAAATTTATTTTTTAACATACATTTTAAGAAAAAAAATTTTTTTTTAAAGATGAGGTCTTGCTCTATCACCAGGCTCGAGTGCAGTGGCACAATCATACCTCACTGCAGCCTCAAACTTTTGGCCTCAAGTGATCCTGCTGCCTCAGCCTGCTAAGGTGCTAGGGCTATGGGTGTGAATCACCATGGCTGTTTATTTGTATTGCTATTTTTTAAATTTATATTCAAACATAATAAGGATAATACTGATTATGTGTGGCTTTTTATCCTGCTAATCTTAACATTTTGAGGTTTATTTGTATATCAGTAAAAATGTTTGGTAAAATAAAAAACTTGATTACTATATAACTTATTCACTCTAACAGCTATTTCTTAAATAGCTGTTATGTTCCAGATCTTATTTTAGGCATGTGCCAGAACAAAGTTCTTACTCTCATAGAGTTTACATTTTAGTGGGATAAAATAATAAACAAAATTTTTTTTTAAGGCTAGTCAAGTGAAGCAATGAGAGTGGAGAAGGAAAAAAGGAATCTGTAACTGGTTGTGATCAACTAGTTGTAAACACTGCTGTACTCAGACCAGCCTGATAAATTAGTAAATAAATATAGATACCATCAAATGTTAAGTGCAATGAAGAATAAGAGTATATTCTATATCGTCACTTTGTTTTTTTAGTGATGTCCTGCAAATATACCTTCTTTAAGGGATGTATGATAATATCTACCTCATTTTATTACGTCATTAATGGATATGATTATTTAAAAAGTATGAATTTTATAGGTGAATTATGATAGGTCTTTGTAGTTTGCATGTCTGATTACTCAGGAAGTGGAACATTTTCTCACAGTCACGTCCATTACCTCTTCACTGAGTTTTCTGAGCATGTTTTCTGTTTTTCCTATTGAAAGCCTGGTGTTTTCTTCTATTTGAACACATTATTAATGAGTTGTGGGGTTCCTTCCATTATCATGGACAAACAGTGGTACAGTGAGGCTGTAAGAAGAAAAACTAGAGGAAGCCTGGAATTTCCTTTTAATACAGTGAGGAAAAAGTGATCAGAGAAGGAAGAAGTCCAGTTTAGAAGGAGGAGATAAAGCGATAGGTGGGTGAGACAATAAAGGTCATGAAAATAGAAGGAAGACATGAGCTGAGGCCAGAGGAGAAGTGGTAAGAAGGAAGCGGAATGAGGGAAGAGAAAAGGGAGTGAGTGAGAAGATAAAAGAATGGGAGGCAGAGAAATTAGGATGCTACGTGACTACCTTAGATAAATTGTACTTTTCTTTTTTCTTTTTCTACTAACCTAGTGAACCTCTAAGAGAAGATGACCGTGTTCTTTAAAACCCTTCGAAATCACTGGAAGAAGACTACCACTGGGCTCTGCCTGCTGACCTGGGGGGGCCATTGGCTCTATGGAAAACACTGGTAACTATCTGACAGCCCCCCCCCCAACCTTCACCTCCACAACAACAAAATAGTCCAAAAGGGCCTGAACTTAAAATTGTCAGCTATGCTTATCTCTCTAAAACATGCAGTGTAAAAGAAAAATAAATAGTATTCAAACCAAAAACAAAGACAGAAGCTTCTTGTAACCAGAGCTGTGCGATTGGAACTATAAGTATGCTCATACTCCAGTGGATGTAGATTATAGTGCTAAGATCAGAAAGGAAGCTATTTTTAATCATTTTATTTATGTTGAAGAAATTAAGGCTCATCCTAGAGGGAAAAGTCCCCTCCCAAGTTAGGAATAGACAGGGATTGGAAGTCATATGTCCTCCTGGGATTTTATTCTTTCATTTTCTCCCTGTAACTTGTTATCACTCCATAGCTGGACACTTACTGAATCTGTTTCCTCTCTCCCTGTGACTAGACTCAGCTGTCCCATGGCCTACATTAATTTCAATGAGAAGAGGGCTTTCAAACCTTTTGTATAAATGAGAAATTTTAGAGAGTCAGGGTTTTATTAGCCTTCGGGCTTGGAGAGAGAAGAAGAAAGTGCTAGAACTCCTCTTCTGGTTTAATATAGTAATAAGATTTAAATAAACAGAGGTTTTTATACAGATTATAAAGATAGCCAATCAAATTACAGTCTTTTGGGGATTTGGGCATATTTAGTAAAATAGTAGCAACACTCAAATTCAGGTATCTTAAATGACTGCTTTGTTAAACAGAAAACAACAGTTATGTATTGGAAGTCTTCACATTGCAAAGGAAATTTGTACTGACGTTTTGTGAGCGTTATTAATTCATCCTGTCAGAAATAACTTTATGATGCAGCTTGGTGTCTACTTTTTTTGCACCTGTAGAGAAGTTGGAACCTATTCCTCATCTCGAGGCCAAGTACTCAAATTCTAAGGAACAGACCTAAGACGCTTAAAGTTTGCAAATAAGGGTAAAGCAGATATTTTAACAAATGGAGCGTGTAATTTTTTTTTTTTTTTTTTGAGCATGTAATGTTTGGTTTCTCCTTTTATCTAACTACACTTTAGTCCTCCAGGACAGGGCCCTATCCCTCCTTTGTGGGAGCATTCAGTTTCAGGCATCCTCAAACTATGGCCCACGGGCCACATGTGGCCCACCAAGGACATTTATCCAGCCTGCCAGGTGTTTTTGCTGCCACTGCCTGTCCTGCTTAGCAGCTGACTCGTCCCGAGGACCTCAGTTTGGCCCTCCAATGGTCTGAGGGACAGTGAACTGGCCCCCTGTTTAAAAAGTTTGAGGACCCCTGGTAGGTCATGGCCAGCTCAGCTGAGGGAACCTCTCACTCATTGAGGATTGCTGCTGTTTCTGTGGCTAGGAACTGACTGTGTTCCCTGTTCAGGATGTCTTTAGAGGTATCATAATAATTTCTTGCACATATAATATTGAGACTTTAAAAAAGGCCTATTAAGACTCCAGCAATAATGGAAGCCTTGTTCTAAATTGTGTCTGAAACAGCTTGAACAGAGGTGGAAGGAGCCTGGAGGCCTCACTTGGCTGCATCTCCACCCTTGATACTCAAGGTTACTGTTCTATATGCAAACTCCCTTTTTCTTGCTACTCTTTTTGTTTTCCCTCACACTTTTTTTCCTATATGATTTGGTACTAATTTAGCCTTTTAAAAAAACTATGGTAAAAAACACAACATCTTTTTTTTCACTATAATCACTTGTAAGTATACAGTTCAATAATGTTAAGTATAATTACATTGCTGTGTAACAAATCTCAAGAACTTTTTCATCTTGCAAAACTGAAACTCTGCAGCCATTGACCAACAACTGCCTCTTTTCATGCATACATGGGCAGTAGTAAGAGTTGGGGAACAAACCTCAGTGAGGAGCTCAGGAGACTAGCATGCTGACAGGGGGACCAGGTGGGTCCAGATTGCACTCCAAATGCCAGCCAACTGGGGTGGAGGGCTTGGGAGGGTGTTGCTGTCCTATGCCACAGAGCTTCCAGCAGCTGCTGCCCATATACTGAGAGGAAGTCTCAGAGTTCTCAGGAGTACAGCTTCTGCAGGCATCTTGGCTACAATCTGTTTCTTTGCTGTTTGTGGCCCTCCTCAGGTGTGGCCATTGTAATTATCTCAGCCACCTTCTGGATTGACTTTTGTTGAATCTCAGGGGTGCCTGGCCAGCGTATGTTAATGGACTTGAGTCCATTATACGTATGTTTACCACTTTGAGGGTTCAGCAGTTTCATTATGGGCTTAGTCACTTATGATAAGTCACTATGACTCCATTTTGAGCCATTTAGGGTCACAAAACATATATTACCTTTGCAGTGTTTTTCATTGTATCATTTTGTAATACCACCAATGGTACATAAGGGTTCCAGTTTCTCCACCTTCTCACCAACACTTGTCATTTTCTGTTTTTTTTTTTTTTTAATAGTGGTTATCACAAAGGGTATTGGATTTGGGTTTCTTTAATGATTATGAAGTTGAGCATCTCTTCATAGGCTTATTGGCCATTTGAAAATCTTTGGAGAAATGTGTGTTGAAGTCCTTTGCCCATTTTTCATCAAGTTATATTTTTTTGTTGCCTTGTAGGAGTTCTTTATAGATAGTGACCCTTTGTGAGACATAATTTGCAAGTATTTTCTCCCCTTCCATAGGTTGGTTGCCTTTTCACACTGTCGATTGTGTCCCCTGATGCATAGAAATTATTAAGTCTGAGGAAGTCCCCTTTGGCTATTTTTGTATTTGTTGCTTCTGTCATTGGTGTCATAGCCAAGAAATTACTGCTAAATCTGATGTTGTGATGGTTTTACCTACTGTTGAAGATTATTTGACCGTATATATGAGAAGTTATTTCTGGGCGTTTTGTTCTGTTCCATTGGTTTATATGTATCTGTCTTTATGCTGGTATCACTATAATACTATTTTGATTACTATAGCTTTGTATTATTATTATTATTATTATTATTTTTTTTTTTTGATGAGATAGACTCTTGCTCTGTTGCCCTGGGTAGAATGCAGTGGTGTCATCATAGCTCACTGCAACCTCAAACTCCTAGGTTCAAGGGATCCTCCTGCCTCAGCTTCCCAAGTGTCTGGGGCTATAGGCTCCTGCCACAATGCCTGGCTAATTTTTCTATTTTTAGTAGAGATGAGGTCTTGCTTTGCTCCAGCTGGTCTTGAACTCCTGAGTTCAGGTCATCCTCTTCGGCCCTCTCTGAGTGCTAGGATTATAGGCATGAGGCCCTGTGTCCCTCTGTACCTCTAATTTAGAATAAACTTAGTAAAATCTGGCTTGTATCCCATCATTTGATTGAACCTGCTCTTGACAAGGTCGTTAATGACCATTTAGTTGTTAAATTAAATGGATACATTTCAATCCTTATCTGCCACATTTGATTTTCTTTGGCCATATCCTTTTCAGTTACCTTTATGTCTTCTTGCTGTGCATGCCCTTAAACATCCATGTCCCCAGATTCCATTATTCTGCACACTCAGTGAGCGATTGCAGCCACATGATTATTTTCAGGTGTGATGAATAGATTTTGGAGTCATCATATTTTTCCAGCTCAGATCTTGCTTCTCTTGACAGTCTGTGTGAAAAGAAAAAAATAAATTTTGTAACAGATTGTGAAAAAGTACATATTTTAGTTTATTTTTATGTGTCCTTTCTTGATTGCTGCCCTTAATTTGTCTTTTGATACCAGATATTATTTATTTGCAGGCTTTATTTCATTGTTATTGTATTTATAACTATTTTTCTCCATTGGGAATTCCTCCTCCTCCTTTTTTCCCCTTCCCCAAAGTTTAAAAGAAGAATCTGTGGTTTTTCCCCTCTGCATAATTTCTCCACAGCGGTTCACAGCGGTTGATGGGAGCGGCAGGGACTGCTCTTGACTTGGGAAGAGCAATTGAAGAGGAGGAAATGACCCTCTTTGCTGAAAGTAAAGACAATTTAAGTATTGCTCATTCCTCTTCAGCGGCTCTTTCCAAGGTTTCTGAGTTCCCTGGGGAAGATTATGTTCTGGGTTTTACAGTTTATCATGTCAGTAGTTTACTTGCGATAGTCTCTCTCTCTCTCTCTCATTTCTGGCCCTTTTAGTAGCAAAGGGCCTGGTACTAAAAAGCAGCATAAGAAAGGAGACAGTGTAGTGAAGGTAAAAGCTGTCTCTGGGTCAGAGCTGACACTTCCCAGCAGTGTGGCCCTGGGCCCTCCAAGCCTTAGGTTCTTCATCAGTAAAATGGGGATAATAACAATATCTCATTGGGTCATTGGAGGACTACATTAAGGGGGAATTCAATTTTGAGGAAAGCTCTTAGTATCATGTCACCACATGTAAGGGTTCAATAAATGGTAGTAGGGTGGGGGAGGGGGTTGATGCACCTTTCATGTGTGGGACATAACCACAAGAGGGACTCTCCCTAACAAAATCAACCTGGTTCATTGGAGCCTCACATTAACCTGAAATAAATTTACGTAAAAAAAAAAGAAGAAAGGAATTAACAATATCTTTTTGTTGTTGTTGTTGTTTTGCAGGTTTTTTTTGGCCAAGGCCGGGTTTGAACCCGCCACCCCTGGCATATGGGGCCGGCGCCCTATTCCTTGAGCCACAGGTGCTGCCCAGGAATTAACAATTTAATAAAAGAAACTCTGAGGCCAAAATAAAAAATGCTAGTAATTACAAATTTGGTGCAATAAATGCTCAGCACTTTGGGAGTTAAAACCAATTGCTGCTGGTGATTGGGCAGTGAGTGACTTGAGAGAGAGCCCATGGGGAAGGGAGATGAAGATTGGCTGTGTGATCTAAGAAGCTCCAAGCCTCTTATTTATTTCACTTTCCATGTGTAATAAGACAGCTTGGAAAAATAGAGTTTTAGGACTGACATGGTATAACCACAACAGAGACCCAGCATAAGTGGTTAGAAGCAGCAAGCTATGTCTGAACCCTTCTCCACCTGACTTGAGCTCAGATTCTTCCTGCATCACTGGGGACCTTGTCCTTGCTCTTTCTGGCTCTGGTCTATCTCTGGATGATTTTGGCTGGTGAGCCTGAGCACACCTTCTCAACTAACCCCCTTGGCTCAGCAGTTAACAGTGGCCCCACTCCTACTTCATTCTGGTTCCTGGGTCTTATTTTACTCCTTGGCTCATTGCTTCTGGCTCCAATTCTGCCACATGTCTTGGCCTGTGACCCAGGACTCCTTTCCAGGGGCATCCCAGGAACACAAGGCATCCTTCAACATTAAGCTTGCAAAGCAGATGGGATACTGTAGCAGTGGTCCTGGGCTCTGTGTTTGTATGGTTTACTTAATGTTGGAATTTTTTTTTCCATCATGGGAACATTAACCTTGATATTGGCTTTTCTAAGCATTGATGGGAGTCACCTTTCAAGTTCTGTGGTTAAAAACAGTTTCTTAGATAAAAATAAATAGTTATGAGTTTGCGTGAAGGGTATGTTCAGTGTCATTCAGTTTTATTGAGAACTCAGTAATATAATGATAATGTAATGAATGTAATGATAATGACAATAACAGCCAACACTTAATCAGTAACTGCCCTGTGCCAGGCACAATTCTGAGCACTTTATATTATTACTCATTTTATCTTCCTAATAACTATCAGATAGTTATAAATGTCATATGAGGTTAATAGACCTAAACAAAGAAAGTCAGGTACAACAAGATTAAATAATTTTCCCAAGGTCACACAGCTATTAAGTGTCAGAGTCACAATTTAAAACCAGATAATCTCGATCCTAACCTCTCAGAATGACTCAGAAGGGCTACTGTGTCTTAGCTACCTTGAGAGATATGAAGAACTGTGAGCTGAGACTGTTTTATACTATAATATCCATGTGTCATAAAAGAGATTGTTAGTGCTTCAAAGTCCGGGCTTCTAAACGAGTCAGGTCTGGGTTGAAGACTTACCTTTGCTACTTTCTGGATATGTGACTTTGTAAGTTTTTTAAGCTAGTCAAACTTCACTTTTATTTACCTGTGCAATATGTCACAACATTATCATGACACTGAAATGAGATTATCACAGTTCCTGGCACCTATTAAAAGCATCTCTTTTTATTATGGATGTATAAGGCAGTATGTGTACCCCTGTTTGAGGGGTACAAAGTGAATGTTGGAGGTGCCTAAGGAATAAAAGATTAATTTTTATTATTTTTTTTTTTTTATTTTGAATTAATTTCTTCAAACTTTATCATGGGAATTTTAAGCATATAAAAACAACAGAGAATAGTGTATTAAACCTCCGTGCAACATCGGCCAGCTGTAGCAGATATCAACATTTCACTAATTTTGCTTCATATCCTCTACTTCTTGTTTCTGGAGTATTTTAACCAAATTCCAGATTTTATATCATTTTATCTATAAATACTTAAGAACTTTACTCCAAAAGATAAGGACCTAAAGAGAAATCATGCTATATTCATGAACCTAAAAAAATTAAAAATAATTCTTTTGTGCTATTTAATAGTCTGTTTTATATTTTTCTTATTGTTCTGAAATTATCTCTTTTGCAGTTAGTTTTATTCAAATCAATATCAAAACAAGTGTCTATCTCTTAAACTATGACTCTCCTCCTTTTGATGGTATTTATTTGTTGGGGAATCCAGCCCTACGTTTGCCCTGTAGAGTTTTTCAGACCCTAGATCTGGCAGATAGCTTCCGTATAATGTCAAGTGCTGTGCAGAGCCATGCTTACTAGAGCCAGAGCCAAAGAGAAAAATCAGTAACTCTGATTCTGACTTTATTTCAAACTGTGATATTGTATTCATCATAGGCTTTTTGCATTCATTTTGATTTTGCAAAATATTGTATTAAAATTACTATGTTTTTTTGAATGCCCTTAAATTGTGCATATGAGGCAAGTGCCTCACTTGCTTCGTTCTAACCCCAGCCGTGAGTTGTTTAATTTGTTCCCCTGTCGCTTCTGTGTCTCATCATCTGGGGATTAGATTCAGGGCTTTGCTATTAGCAGTGTGGGCTGGGGTCTAGCAGCATAGATATCTCCTGGGAACTCCTGAGCAATGCAGACTCTCAGGCCCAACCCCAGCCGCTGGTTAAAATCTTCATTTTCCATGCTTACTGGGTGATTAATGTATGCACATTACTAAGTGAGAGAAACACTGATCCCGGGACACAATTAGATTCTGCTATAACTTATTTGGCAAAGATGCTTATATGTGTGTGGTGGATTTCTTACTCTTTCAGGAGACACATAGTATTTGGGTGTCCTTGTTTTGGTGATATCAAGGTAGATTGGTAGATTGAGATGTGATCAGCCTGAGCCATCCCTGGGAAAGTTAAGGATCACTTCTGAGAGTTTACTAGAGCCAAATGGTTAAGGAGCCTGACTCTGTGGATTTGAATCTTGGCTTTATACTGCATTGTGACCCTGGATAGTTACTTAGCTGCTCTGTGCTTCAATTCTTTATTGTAAACTGGAGAGATGACAGTAGCAGCCAATTTCATTGGGTGGCTATGCAGACTTTTTAGAACAGTGCCTGGCACAGAGAGAGCTCTCAGTCAGAAATAGCAGTACTTTTCTTCTTTTGGCTTTTCCCTCCTCATCAGAGAAAGCATCATAACAAAGTTGTCAGTTGAGGCAGGCTCAGCAGAGTGAATGGGACAGTGTTCTGGAAATGGAAATGCAGTGTGTGTTTTGGAGATTGGCAAAAGATTTGACTGATTGTACAGTTGGGTGTTTCCAGTAGGATGGGAGAAAAGCCAGATTATGAAAGGCTTTGAGTATAGACAGTCTGCATATTTAAAGAATAGTGACAATTTTTAACAGGAGGAGAATGTGATGAACAAAGTGGCACTCAGGAAATTTTCACCCAGCACCCCCGTGCGGGATACATTTGAGGAAAAAAATCAGAAGGCCGATAAGGAATTTCTGTGGTTTACATAAAAGGTAATAAAGACCTGAACCAGTGCGAAGGCATTAGGAATGGAAAAATAAGTGGCCAGATAGGAGATTGTGAGCATGGGCATCCAAGGCATGTGGGTGTCTGTTTGGTTTTGCTACTTATTAGCTGTGTGGTCTTTATCAAGTTACTTAACTCACTTAACTCTGAGCCTCAGTTTCCTTATCAGTATAACAGGGATAATTATATCTGTTTGGCAGGTTAGTTGTAAGGTTTAAATGAGATGATATGTGTCAAGTCCTGGTACTGTGCCCTTCTGGTAGTCCTCAGTAAAAGCTGGTCATTATTATTTCTTTCAATTCTTTTGTTAGATTATCTATTGACTGGGTGTTTGGTTGAAGAAGAAGTCATTTTTTGGCTTCAAGACTAGGATAATTGGTGATAGAGAAATAGGAAGGTCACCAAGGAGCACTGGCTTAAGAAGGAGGTAATAGATGCTGTTTTAGATATGTTGAGTTTGAGACCCTGACAGGATATCCAGGGGGAAGTGTGTTAGATGCCAAGGGTGAATTATACATGAGCCACGCTTGACTAGACTCAGAGATTTCCCTTCGGTACAGATTATAGTTTCAGTAATGTCCTAAGCTGCGTTTTCCCAGCATCTCTGGAGTTTTTGACAAAGCAGATGTTTTACCTTGACATCAGCTCAGATTCGCCTCTGACTGTGCAGTCAGTGGTCTGGGCCTGGCTGCTTCACCAGAAATGGAAAGTAGGGAGGTTGTTTCCCCCTCGTGGCTTTTCCTCATTTCATATTTTGTTAAAATTTTAAGAAAGCAGTTTGTTTTGCTTTTTAGCCATTTCAAAGTTCATCTTTTTTTCCGTGTGCACAGGCTGATGCTGAAATTGGGATATTAATAGGTACTATTTAAAGAAGCAATTAAATAACATGCCTGTCAGCCCAGATTTTGATAAGGAATGTGGGAACTTTTTTTTTTAAGAGTACAATGAAGTTTAATTATATCCCCTTTTCTTTCAATTCTTTTGTTAGATTATCTAGAAAAAAGAATTCTTCTTTAAAAAAAATCTATATTATTTATTATACTTCCTCCCATATATCTATGTGGGTGCTGAGCTGGAAAGGCAGAAGATAGATTCAAATTTTATTTTGTTTTGCTGATTTCACATAATTTGGGGGGATTTTTATTTTCAGTGGTTTTAGTTGTTTTGGGCACTACTATAGCTGAGCGTGCTAAAACGAGTCCCTCCCTGGGTGGCACCTGACACCTCAAATATTTCATGTTACAGAATAGTGAAAGTACTGCCAATAGTAGCTACTAAATTATGCGTTTATAGGTCAGATGTTGTCCAGCTCTGTCACATCCTCGAAAGCCCAAAGTAAATACTCTGTCATGCACGTTAGTTACAGAGAACAATTAGTTGGGTCATAGGAAGACAGGAAATGATTCTTTCAATTCTATACTTTCTTCTTGAATAGCTGTCAGAATCTCTATGCAGCCTATTTTCTGTCTTCTCTAAATGAGAATAATTATTTGTTTATAATTGTGTATGCAAATGTCCACTGGCCGATAGAACAGAAAGAACTAGTGTTTTGGTTGCCGAGTAAAGTTATGTTACACAGCATAGAGAAGAACGATGTCTGGCATAGAGCATTTGATTTGGAATGTTTGGTGGAAATGAATGGATGAAAAAAAGAGTAGAAAATAGAAGAAATGAATGGGCCGTGAAAGAATGTCAGTACTTGTGAGAATTAGTTAGGGTAGAAATCATTGGAAAAGATGGTTGGTGGTATGTGGGTCATTATGAAAGTTTTGAGATACAAAAAAGTCAAGAAATGTAAAATCCACGTGGATGGAAACAAATGAAACCCTTTTAGCAACACTGACAATCTGAGTAAGTTGAAACTTGCACAGGTCAGTCAGAAAGGATACTGTTGACTGTGTTTCTTGGGAGTGAAATAATGGACCATAGCTTAGTCTGTCTCAAAATTTTCCTAGTGACCTGTGTAGAAGTTTGAAGAAGGATGTTCATTAGAGGCAACTAGAGCACTGCCTAATGGTGGGATAGCCCCATGTGAACATAGCAGCTAATCAGAGACAGAACTGTTCGTCTAGTATCAACAAAACTCAGCTGACTACCTTGGGCTAGTGTGAATACAGTACTAAGAGGGCAGGGTAGGAACAGAAATTGGCAGCTTGTGGAAACCCGAGGCTAGGTTAAGAGAGTGAAAATAACATCTCCAAAGAGGAGGAAAAGCAAACTGTGAAGACGTAGGTTTCTTCTACTCCCATTTCCCTTGGTCCCCCTTAGAGTGAGGGGGTAAAACTGCAGAACCATCCCTGTAGTTAATAAGAAGTTCTACAGAAAAGGCCAGAATGATTAGCTTAGCTACCTGAGAGGACACCCCTCTCCAAGAATGCCATTTCTCTTTAAGTAATTTCCTATCCTGAATTAGAGGGAGAACAAATCAACTGGAGAAAACCCCAGAAATTAGAAGGTATTTGGAATATTCATAAGTAGTGGCTTATGCCACTTAAGTGTAGACTAAAGTGGCTGGGATCTGATGAGATTAGCAGATGTAGTTTCTGGATGTCTACACTGCTTTTCAGAGGGGGAAAAGGAATAGGCACTAACAGAGGCTCAGTGCAGCCTTTAGCTGTCCTTACAGGTGAGGCCTTCCACTGAGGGCAGAGGTCGAGTCTGGCTAATGGCTGTCCTTGAATTAATGAATAAATAGTGGGGTTAGATTTAGTTGCACTTTTTCCTATACTCACTTGCAGGAAATCAAAAATATAGTAATCGCTATAGTGATAAATCATGAATTGAGGTGACTGTAAATATGGCTTTTGCCTGTGCATATGATGAAATGGAGAACACTTTATTGATTGTATTTTTTTTTTTTTTTCGTTTGGGAATGTTTGTAGAGAAAGGAAGAGAAGCAGAGTGTTGAGGGGGAAAAATGCCATGTTGAAACTCAGGAAACTTAAGTCTAGTGCTAAGCCTTTTGGTGACTTCTAATGGTGAGCAAGTTGCCGGGTTGGCAGTTTTCATAGACTAGATTAGTTACTTTCTAGGTGCTCAAAGGACATGACAGTACCCTGCTTAAGTGAGCATAACAGAATCACTTGGAGTTTAGCAATCTGAGGTTGGAATGCCACATGCTCTGTGTGTGCATGTGTGCATGTCTTTGCCCAAATGAGATCACTGCTGTAGTGAACTTTGTTACTAATGGGATATTGTCATGTTGTTTGGCTGATGGGGATTAGAATTTGTGGAGGGAAAGTTGAAAAGTTTTGGACTAGATAATTTCTAAGGATTCTTTAAAACTTAAAATGTAGATTGCTAGGAAATGGAACTTGGCCTTGCATGCCTTTGACAAAAGTATTTTATTTGCTTGGCTGCTGTAGGGACTTTAGACTTTGACAAATAAAGATAGTAAAAATAGAGATTATAGATTTGAAAATTGCTGTAAATATTCAGGAAGCCATGGTTAAACAGTGGGCAGATTTGTATCTCTTGAGTGAATCAGAATCTTTTATATCAAGTAAGGAAAATATTTTGGCAAAAGTCTGCTGGGAGGATTGACTTGATTGAGACATTTGTGTTGATTGGTTCATTCCTATTCCTCAGAGTAACTATTTTTATCAAGTTCAATGCTGAGGTATCATTCCTTCTAACTTTTCCTTTTGTTAAACTTTTCACCCTCAAACAACACGAATGATGGAATTTTAGTGCCAGTGGTCGCCTCTGTGTCCCGTATTTTCTCTCATCTTCTCCGGGCTCTCTTCATTCTCTGAAATGAGGACAGTCCTACTTTAATGTATGGTTATCAATGGGACTTTGTCCTGACACTTTGTGCTTTCATGACATTAGGAAACGTGTTTATCGCACGGTGCTTGGGAGAGGTAAGAAGACAGACGTTTCTTCAGTAGCAGGTGGGAGAAGGCTCAGAGAACACGGAGAGATAACATCTATTGGTTAAATGGGAAGAGGACGGCAAGGCTCTGAAGCCCTTATCAAAATTGTTAACATTTTCATTATTTCCTTGGTTTTCCAACGTGTCACACTGCTTATCTTCTCTCCAAAGGCTGTTCTTCAGGCCCAAACACCAAGCATCCTCTCTTCACGGGATGCATCTCCTGCTTGGTTGGATGTCTTTCTTTTTGGCAGAGACGGTCACTGTTTTTCTGTGTGTGACAGGCTCACTGCAGCTGCAGCAGCCATTATCTGTTTGCATGGGGATTTGGGAGTATGGGGGGAGGTGCAATGGGAAAGCTCTCCTTCCCTGCACACACTTCTTAAGATTCATTTTTGTCTTGTTTCCATTTCAACTCCATCCTTGCTGCATGGGCAAGCAGTGGACATAGCCACTGGCAATGGAATGATTAATTGTTCTAGGAAGTTTGGATAAGTTGGCGTGGTTGTTATAAACATCTAAACTTGAAGTCTACTTTGTGCAAGGCAAAAGCTGTATTTGCATGCACCAAGGGAATAGCTCGTGGTGGAAATTGCTGCACAATTTGCCTCTAGACTATAGCGGGAAATAGTCTTTTTGGGAAATAGGATGGATCAATGTGGTTTTTCTCTCCATGTATAGTTGTTATTGGAATAACAACTTATCTTATTTTGCAGTCCTAAAGCAATAAATAAAACATTTATGGCTTAGAATAAATTGAGAGCATCTCATTACCTGTAGTAGCAGGCGTGTTCTTATTCTTTTAAAGCCTCAGGCAGAGTGACATCAGCAGGTTTTTTTCATTTTCTAATCCAGAGGCTTCTAATTTCTTTCAGTCAAAGAATACACATTTTAGTACTGAACAGATCTGCAGGGACCCTTTTTGATATGACTACATTTTGTAGTGCTTCTTTTAAATTGTATCTAATGTTAGTTCTCAGGAGATAGCGTGGGGCAGTAAGAAAGAACACAGGGTTGGAATTTATATGCTATGCTTTCTGTTTATTTAGAAATAGTGTCTTCTGTTCACATTGCAGTTCTTGACCCATTAGTAATCTAGAATTTTCTGGTAACCAGACTCAGAGTTCAACAGCCACTGGGGCCATTCTTTGGTGCTCCTGTTATACCAAAAGGACCTCCTCATTTAGGCTTTGTAGAGGGTACTATTAATAGTTCCATTATGGGTGGTGCCTGTAGCTCAGTGGGTAGGGCGCCAGCCACATACACTGAGGCTGGTGGGTTCAAACCTGGCCTGGGCCAGCTAAACAACAATGACAACTACAACAAAAAATATCCAGGCATTGTGGTGGGCACCTGTAGTTGCAGCTACTTGGGAGGCTGAGACAAGAGAATGGCTTAAGCCCAGGAGTTTGAGGTTTCTGTGAGCTGTGATGCCATGACACTCTACTGAGGGCGATACAGTAAGACTCTGTCTCAAAAAAAAAAGTTCCATTATGCTCTACAGACACACACACATAGACAGTGCACATGCAAGCACTCTGTGAATTTCTTGATCTAGTAAAGTTTTTCATCCTACTCGACACCCAGTGACTCTTATTCATGCCCTTTGGTGGTAATCACTGAAGATCATCCCAGCTAATCAGTTGTTTCAAGAATACCAATACTGGCTTGGTGCCTGTAGCACAGTGGTTACGGCTCCAGCCACATACACCGAAGGTGGCGGGTTTGACCTCGGCCCTGGCCAGCTAAACAACAATGACAATTACAACAAAAAATAGGCATTGTGGTGGCCACCTATCTTCCCAGCTGTGTGAGAGACTGAGACAAGAGAATCACTTCAGCCCAAGAGTTTTAGGTTGTTGTGAGCTGTGACACCATGGTACTCTACCAAGGATGACTTAGTGAGACTCTGTCGCCAAAAAAAAAAAAAAAGAATACCAAATACTCGTACAAAGCATAACCTTCAGCTTTTCCTACAGGACAGAGTCTGCCCATCTGAGCACAGTGAGTCAATCTCTACTGTTCAAACATTTGCCACTTATTTATTTAAACAAGTATTTACTGAATACCCTCTATCCATAAGAGTCTGTGCTGTGGTCTATGGATGAGAAAATGATGAATTATCCATGATTTCAAGACGTTTATAATCTAGGATGGAAGGTGTTTTAGACGTGGAGGGGTAAGGACATAGGTTGTATTGATTTGGCCTTTTTTTGAAGGGAGGAGTAAAATGATTAAATCTGTAGAGATGTAAAGTTCTTTGTGTCTTTTAGGAACAATAAAACATACAGTTTGCCAGAGTAGAAGCAGCATCAAGGGGAAAGGTGGGCAGTAAGGACAACTTTCTCTTCAGTTATCTAATAGAATTTTCCTTTGACTTTCCAATGCAGTACAGTGTCAGTTTACTTGAGGTTCATTTGGTGTTCACTGTCAACCGTCCCCATGCTCCGGGAATCTCTTCCTGCTTCTTCTATTTCTCACCCTGCTCATCTAGAAGATGTTACCCATTATCACCACTATCATCCCTTCTCTTACCACAGGGCCCAGATTGCTGTCTGGACCGCCACCTGTATGTGCAGCTGTCCCCTAGACACCTCCACCAGGACTCACCACTGTCTCAGATGGACAGATCCAGTGTTAACCTCAGTCTTCTTCTTCTCACTCCTGTATGCTCTCCTCGTTCCATCTCTGTCCCCTAGATTGCTTGATGCAGAATGGGGGGGGGCATTTTTGACTCCTCCCTTTCTCTCAATCCCCATGAACTGTCCCTCAGTTTCACCTCCTCCATATCTGCTGCATCTGGCATCTTCTCTCCATCCCCCCACCACAATCCTAGTTCCAGTTATCATCACGGGCCTGAGTGACTGAGGGAGACTCCCTGGTTTCTCTAGGTTCAGCCTTACCTCTGACCAATGCCTTCTTCACACTGCAAGCAGAATGGCCCGCCCCCACCCCCCAGTGTAAGTCTGGTCACATGAGTTCTCTTCTTAAAGCTTTTTATTGGTTCCTATAGCCCTCAGGATGAGATCCAGATTCCTGGAATAGCTTAAAAGCCTTGGTGACCTGGCCTTTACCTGACTCCTTGTTCCTCCTCCCTCCTGGCTTGCAGCTCCTCCCATGGCAGCTGCCTCCAGCTGTCCTGAACTACTGTCACTTTCCTAAATTCATCATATGCTGGCACCTGCAGGCTTTAACATGCTGTTTCCTTTACCGAGATTCTATTCCCTATTTTTGCCTGCCTATTTTTTATTTCTTGTCTAGACCTTAGCTTCAGTGTTACATCCTGTAAAAAGCCCTCTCTAATTCTGGCAAAAGTAGGTTAGATGCTCTCATCATGTGCCCTGTTACGGCACACATAAAAATCAAACTGCATCATGATTGTAGAATTGTCTCTCTTCCTTTCTAAACTGTAAACTTCATGAGGACAGGGAATGTGTCTGCTTACTTACTAGCAGATCCCGGACACCTAGCACAGTGCTCGGCATACACATCCTTTCCTGTACCACCAGAGTTTACCAGGAGCTCTTTTCTTTGCCACTTGATCCTAAGCTTCTTCAGGTGAGGAACAAATCCTTTTTTCATTGTGCTCTTTGCCTTGAATGAGTTTGTTTTAACAACTGTTTTTGGAATCCTTATCACACCTGAACTTTTAAAAAACATTATACAAGAATGGAGAAGGAAGAGTCCTATGTACTCAATTCCGATATGAGGACAATTGGTGGCATAGTACATGGTAGGGGGTGGGGGAAGGGGGATGCAAAAAAAGGGAAGGAGGGAGGCGGGTGGGGGTCACAGGGTGTGACACACCTCTTGGGGACAGGACACAATCATAGGGGGTATTTTACCTAACAGATGCAATCATTGTAACCTGATTCTTTGTCCCCTCAGCGAATCCCCAACAATAAAAACAGAGAAACAAACAAGAAAACCAAGACATTATATGAATGTAAATTGTAAAAGTTAGACTAGTTGAGACTAGGAAGCAGTGTGATTAATAAATGTGCCATAGGATATAAACTGAATGAGTGCACATTCAGTATTGTCTGATGTTAAGAAGAAGGTGCATTAGAGTATTTGTTTCTGGTCAGGTTGGTGTGGGTCTGAATACCAGCCCTACAGCTCAGTGAAACACTTTGCTCTCTGGCAAGTCACTTTCCTTTTCTCAGCCTTGGCTTCCTCATCTGTGACATGATCATATTTTATATTAGGGAGTGCTTGTGTTGCATAAAAAATAAAGGTCTATGAAAATGACTGCCCTTACACATGGCATTTGGTAGCCATTCTGAATTTTAAGTTTCCTATTCTAACAATGGTACCATTACTGAAACATTTTAGGAATTTCTTTGTTGAGATAGCTTTCAGCTCTTGCTAAAGATCATCAGAGTATCTCAATGGGAGAAATAGTTTTTCTTTGAGGATGTGTTTGATTTTTACAAACAGCATTGTTCAGGAAATTATGATTAAGATGGTTAATACCATTTTTGATATTGAATAAAGTTTAGTATGATTCCAATGAAATTTTCTTTTGTAACATCTAAATTGGTACATATTCTGGATTTTTCACAGATGTTGTTGACAGCATATTTCATTTGGCACTTTAAAGTTGGGGAATTAACTATCACGAAATCTTTTGATTTTGAATAGTGCTCTGATAACCACTATTAATAAGCTCGAGAGAGCTGAGATCTTTAATAATATGCTTAATCATAAGGTAACCATCAGTATTTTACTTCCAGCAACAAAGGATTTAGGGAAAAAAATGATCCAAGGTGCTGTCTCATGTATTATATACATTCGGGGCTGTTCTCTTTCCAGCAAGGTCCATGGACGTGAGTGTGGCTAAGATGTGTTAAGAGTGATGTCCCTACTAATGACCCAGAGGAGCCCAATACCTTCAGAGGTCTGTCTTTTGTCATGGGAGAGGAGCCTGGAAGAAAAATGACAGGGACATAGAGACAGGTTTGCAGCTTTTACAGAGGGCTTGTGCAGAAAAATCTACAGGGTGAGTTTGTAGGAGAAGAGATTGGGAGCACAAGGGATTCAGTCTACCAGAGGAAAGCATTAAAGGCAGGGCCTGGAAGAGCACAGTTAGGAGAGGCTGGAAGTCCTATTCCATTTGTTTAATAACAAAGATTTTGGGGACACAGATCTCTCATAAAGTCTAGCCCACAAGGTGGCCTTTATAGCCAGGCCCAGTCCCTGCTAGCTTGAGTAAATATGCTTCTCTTGCTGCCCAGATGTGAAAATAAACAAATCCTTCAAATTTTGTACAGATTTTATTTTTTGTTGTTCAACCTCAGATGTCAAAATCAGATTTGAATTGCTGTGAAATGCAAAATTTAAAGTCTTCGAAGTTATAAAAAAATGTCTAAGAAGAGAATATAATTAAAACAACCCTTTTTTCTTTTTAATTTATTCCCCATAAATTGATTATCGTTCATCTTTTCTGGGTTTTAATTTTTTTGACTGTGATTAACCAGATTAAAGTTACTATCTTAGCAGGGCCAGCAGTGTACATCAGCACACACTCTTAGATGAAGATTCTGGAGCCTGGTAGGCAAGTGGAGCCATTTAAAATGCATTTATGGTATAAACACATTTTAGAAACCTTTATTGTTAAATAGGTAATCATATTCTGATAGAATGCTTTCATTTTTACAAACCAAAATTTTGCCTTATGACAAAATTCTCCATTTATGATATAATTGAGTGTCTGACAATGATATAAAAAAATAAGCGATTTGAATAAAACAGTAGCAGAAGCAACTAAACATGAAATTTACTTTTGGCAAATGGTCTGAGTAATTTTCATTGAATAAGGAAAATATGGGATATGTGTATTAGTTTTCCATGGTTGCCTTAACAAATTACCACAAACTTAGTGATTTTATGATGTTAGATGTTACTTTCTGTGGATTACAGAAGCCCGGTACAGTTCTCCCTGGGCTAAGACAGTGTTGACAGGGTTGCATTCCTGCTGCTGGCCCTAGAGAGTCTCATTGTCTGCCCTTTCCAGTTTCCAGAGGCTGCCACATTCCTCCACTTGTGCTTTCTTCCATCTTTAAAGACAACAATGTTGCATTCTGACCTTCCTCCCATGGTCACATCTGCCTCTGATCCAAACCTGGAAAGTTTCTCTGTTTTAAGGACCCTGTGGTTAGACTGGCCTATCCAGATAATCCAGGATAATCTCCCCATCTCAAGGTCCTAAATGTAATCACATCTATAAAATCTCTTTGCCATGTAAAGCAACATATTCCTCAAGTTCTGGGGATTAGAATGTGGACATTTTGGAGGGAACGGGTATTAGTCTGCCTACCATAATATGGAAATACTTAACACAAAATGTCATTTAGAGAACATATTTTTCAAGTGTGCCCATGATTTGTTATCAGATCTTTGAGAAGCTTTCATTTGAGTGTTTGCAGGGGAGAGGTGCATATATTAAAGAATAAACAAAAAACTCCTCAAATTTTGTATGGATCTTATTCTGCCATTAAAACTAATGTTTTTTCTCTTTTGTTTACTTTGATAGTGATAACCTGCTAAGGAGAGCAGCCTGTCAAGAAGCTCAGGTAATACCTTTTAATGTGATAAAATTAAAAACCGTCTTATCTCTATTGCGCAGAAAACTCAAGCTATTCCAGGAGACTTGCACAGTGTCTTGCCTCAGCGCAGTTTGGCTATTTTTTCCCCACTATCAAGGGATGTATCGGGCTTAGGGCCAGCTCTGAGTAGAACTGGGGGAAGTTAACCATCTGGTGAAGAGCAATTCTAACACCCACTGCTTTAGACTTGTTTATTTCTGGACCAATCCCAAGAACACATAACTGGACTGGTTGAAGCTCTGGGAATTTGTTTGTGTCTACAGTTGTCCTTGAAAATCTGGGTGAACTCTGAACATCCCTGATCCAAATAACCCCCAAGCATATCAGTTCAGAACAGGTATTACCTCTAAAAGACGAGTCTTCTTAAAATTGGTGATTCATATTTTTAAAGCTCATCTAAAAGTACAACTGGTGATATCATGTGTACTGTTGTCTCACTTCCATGAGATTTTACTTAAGTATTCATTTATGTGGCTGTATGAATCATAGCTGAATTGTGGATCCTTTCAAATTTAAGACCACATTTTTGTCCCCTACCCCCATTTGTACATTGTAATTTGCAGATGAAATTCCATGACTTAGTTGCCTTTTTTGTTATATGTCACTTGAGCATATGCCAGAAATACCAAACAAGAAACATGAAAGTCAAAAATGGCAAAGGTATGAATGAAGCTTGTTAGTAGGAAAAGTGGGTGGCAAACCATGCTTGTTTCTGAAATGTTTTTGTGGATGACAGTGACAATAGACACTATTATTAATTCCTGCCTTTAGTGATTAACTAGCTATTCTAAATCTGCATTTTAAGAATTTGATCACTTTTTGTTTGAAAGTATTATTTCCTAGAGCTCTAAGTTATTTTAGAAATCAACTCACAAGGGTACAAGTGAATCTTTCTAAAAGCAGAGTATGAACGTTTTAATTCAATAACTAAGAAAATAACATGAAGGTTATGTTAACCAGTTTGATGAGAGTATTTCAAAATGTATATGAAAATAGCACACTGCACCCCATGATTGCATTAATGTACACAGTTATGCTATAAGAAATAAAAAAAAGAAATCAATTCAAATAAACTTTAGTATTAAATTCAAGAGATCGCTGCCCCAAGCTAACCATTAGCAACTGAAAAATTGTCTTGTGAGAACCCTTTCTCTCTCTCTAAGGAAGGGCAGACCTGTGTGATTAGAGGGTCCTCCTTTTCTGAATGCAGTTAAATGCCTCCACCCCAGTGTCATTCTATCTCCTCTTCCTTCTTCAGCAACCACGTTCCTTCAGTTATTTCCTCCTTCTCATGTGTTCACTTATTCCTGCTGTTCTAAGTCTGTTTCCCGAGGACCTGTTTAGCATCTTCCACCTGACAGAGGAAAGTGGATTCATGTTTGGTGCCTCTGCTAGTCACTTTTCCTGTCTAAGTTCTTCCCTTTAAGGTCTAGAAAGAATGTGATTTAAGAAAAAATCTTACATTAACTCAACTCAGTGTAATCTCCCACAAATTCCTCATCCCACTATGAATCTGAGACTTGAGTTGCAAGTAGGTAAGGATTCTAGAGACTAACAAACCGGGACAAGGAGGAATGATCTAGTACTATAGGTCTGGAATCTGGTGGGCCAGAGAGCGTGGTAAATGAAATCATTTCTGGCCACATTCTGAAAATAGTATGGATAGAAAATTAAAAAAAAAAAAAGGTCACAATATTTGTATATTTGGCAGAAAATCTTAAGGTCTAAGTAAGAATGAGAACAGAATAGAAATTATACAAGAAACTTTTACAAAGAAAAAGAAGTATTTTTTTAAAGCAAGAAATAGTGATGAGAGGGTATCAGTAGGGTAGTAGATTTAGAATGCGTTATTCCATAAAAAAATCGTTGCATAACTTATTTTTTCTCATGTCTTTACTTTGTACTTGTATACTAGAATACTACCTTATTGGTCCAGAGCTGCTCCCCAACCATCCAGGACTCTAATTTGTGCTAGTTTTAGTGCATTCTTAATCCCTTTCATTCTTTTGACCATCTTTTTCAATCCAGATGTAATAGGAATAGCTGCCATTCAGTTCCCTTTCTGACTCTCACATCCGGTCCTCTACTCTTTAATTCTATCCCATCTGCCCTTTAGAACTGATATTATATAAATGTAGGCTTTATAATTAGATAGGTATAAGTTCCAGGCTTATCAGCTTATCAACTCCGTGACTTTGAGTAACTCAGTCTTCCTGATTCTTGGCTTTCTTATCTGAAGAACTGAAATCATTTCATATCCCCTTGGTTTCTGAGAACCTAAGATTAAGATGTGTAAAAGTGGCAAATACTAGGTGCTTAGTAAATACTAGTTACATTTCTGCTAGTTGGGGCAATATAGTTATTGTACAGGGTTGGAAAGAAGAAGAGGCAATTAGAGTATTAGATTTATTTCTTATGCATATGAAAATATGAAGAGTAACACAAAGATTCCTCATGAATGTTTCAGTGATAGGTTTAAGGAAAAAAAAGATTGTGTTCTGAAAACTAAAGACAAATAGATTAAGCTTCTCTTCTGACATACCGTGGCCTTACTAGTAATATGTTTATGATAAATCTAGCCATATTTTATAGAGAAAAGTTATTACCTGTAGTAGATGAAGCAAAGTTTTTTATTCCAATACAAAATAGAACTTATTGTCATTAAATAATGGTCCACTTTTGTTGTTGTAAAGTGAGATCATGAAAGAGCATTTTTCTTTCCTAGAGTAGATACTATATCTGCTGCCAGTGAAATTTTTTGGAATGAAAGAATATATGTGACATTTACTGAAAACTGTGCTTTTTTTCCTTTTTAGGTGTTTGGCAATCAGCTTATTCCTCCCAATGCGCAAGTGAAGAAGGCAACTGTCTTTCTCAATCCTGCAGCTTGTAAAGGGTAGTTCAGTTTGTGATTTGTTATATAGTCAATTTTTTTAAGGGGGAAAAAATTACAGAATATCAAGCATCTAGTTAGATTTTGTGGAATTGGAAGAATGACGTTCAGTCTCTTAGCCAGTAAGATTTATTTGTAATGTAGAAATAACAGTTAATGAGAAATAACTATAAAGCTAACTGATACTTAGAAAACTTGTCTAATTGAAGTTTAATAGTCATTCCAGAATTAACACAGGAAAAGAAGCTCTTATCTACTTGGAAGTAGTCCCCTTGGGAATGACTGCTGTGCTGCTGTGGTGTAAATTGTTAGGCCTTCTCTGTGCACAAGAAGTTCAGAGTTGGCCAAGAGCACTGTGGGCCTAGGACTCAGAAAGGTGCTTTTCAAAATGGATGAACCTGGAGCTGGTTCTTGGAGGAAGCAGGCAGGAGGAGAGCAGTCATCTTCTTGACTAAGGAAATGGCCCAGGAGTGACCTAGTTACGTCCTTGTTATGGCAGGACAGTTTGTACCTGGTTTGGCTGACCTGGAAAGGTCAGGGAATTAAAGGTGTGAAGAGTAGTTGGGACATGGGTATATAATGATGTGTTCTTGACAGTTCTCTGGTAATGAATGTACCACATCGAAAGCGCGGGAAGGATGTGTGGGGAGGTAAGGATGAGTGTGTAGGAACTCTAAGTCTGTTAATGAGAAAACAATACTTTAGGCAAAAAAATTTTTTTTACACTGTTAGCTACAACTCTTATTCAGTTGGAAAGGTGAATGCAAAGACCTTGATGGCTTTAGAAGAAATTGTTTAAAGTTTATTTTATTATTATTATTTTATATATATATATATATATTTTTTTTTTTTTGCAGTTTTTGACAGGGGCCAGGTTTGAACCCACCACCTCTGGCAAATGGGACTGGCGCCCTACTCCTTGAGCCACAGGCACTGCCCTTAAAATTTATTTAAAAAAAATAGAATTAGGGTGCCACCTGTGGCTCAAAGGAGTAGGGCGCTGGCCCCATATAATGGAGGTGGTGGGTTCAAACCCGGCCCCAGCCAAAAACTGCTAAAAAACAAACAAACAAACAAAAAAAGTAACGGATTGAGTATATATATATATATAAAAAGATAACCTTTTATTCTCTCTAATATTCAAAACATTCTCTTTGGCTTTTATGAAGATCAGATAATTAGTAAATATGTATTAGCTTGTATTCTGTAAGATCTGAGTCAAATGACATTAAGATAATAAGAACAACAACAAAAAGACTGGGGCCAGATTGTAAGTCTGGGGTAAAATGCAAGGGCTCTGACGTCTGTTTCTCTAATCATTTCTTGGGAGGCAATGGGTATAGCTTCACAGATAGGAAGACAAGTCATGCCTTACTTCTTTTTAATTCAGCTGTTTAATTCAGATTGTCTATCCCTGCCTAATTGAATCATATTTTCTGGGCTTTATTAGAGCCCCTCCCTTCCCTCCCTGCCCCCCACTATGACACCAGCCTTAATGCCTATCAGTCACTCTTATTTAACACCATTGCTAAATAATACCAGAAAATAAATAAGTCCTAAAACAACACAGACAAAATACCCCAGATAAGTAGTCCACTGTGGCTTGTGGCTGAAGATAGCAGAGAACTCAGTATGTATCTGGGAGCTGGAGGGAGCTGGTCTGCTGCATACTGTTTTCCTGCTTCCAGGTGCTGTGATACTGTGGGGGTTACTTAACTTCCTAAGTCCCTGGTTTACTCGCCTGTAAAATCAGAGCAGCAATAGCACACACCTTAAAAAAATTACCCAACAGAATATAGAGGCCTTTGTTATTAAGTGACACGATGCTTATGAAGTGCATTACTTCCATTTCCTAGTAAGCATCGATGTGAGAAATACAGGCTGCTGTTACTGCTGTTACTGACTGTGGGCTGGACTCAGAACCTTCTTCTCTTTCCTAGCCTACCCTGCCCAGAAGCTCTTTTATCTCATCTTTGGCCTCATTCAGTAACTGTTCTATGTTCTATTCTGTTAGACCATTAGAGACCTTATACATTAATAACTTGGTAGTTTCTGATCAAATTTATGGCAATTTGTTTAAGATGTGCTCAGTTATTTTGATTCCTGCTTCTAAGAGGTATCTACATTTTTTTTTTTTTTTTTGAGATAGTCTCACTTTGTTGGCCCTGGTAGAGTGCTGTGGCATCATAGCTCACAGCAACCTCAAACTCCTGGGCTTAAGCGATTCTCTTGTCTCAGCCTCCCAAGTAGCTGGGACTACAGGCGCCTGCCACAACACCCGATTATTTTTAGCGATGGGCACTCTGGTTCAGGCTGGTCTTGAACTCATGAGCTCAGGAAATCCACCCACCTCAGCCTTTCAGAGTTCTAGGATTATAGGCGTGAGCCACCATGCCCAGCTGTATGTACAATTTTTTTAAATTAATAAACTATTTTTTTCAGAGCAGTTTTAGATCCTTTTTAGATGTAAATATATTTGCATTTTTAAAGGTGAGTTCTTACTTAAATCTGTAATACCTTTACCTAAAGATGACTAAAATCCTGTCCCTAAAGGAAAGTCTTTTTTAAGGCACTGTCTCCTTTAGCAAGGTGAATCCCTTATGCTTCTAGGAAACTCTGAAAATCTCCAGCATCTTTTTTTTTTTTTAAGCTTTCAGTATTTAATTGCACTGTTTTTGTCATCATGGCTCTGCCCTGACACATAATTTATAATTTATCATGTATCTATTTCATTATGTAGTACCGGTTTAAAACTACAGAAGAGCTTTAAGAAATAAGATAACTGTGTGTTTAATGTTAATAAATTATACATTAAAGAGTAATTATTTTGTGTGTATGCCTGAGACTAGAAATTGCTATAAGTACATAAAGTTTTTATTTAGCCCTGGTGCTATCTCACTTAATTATATAATAAATAATGTATTTCTTATTGGTAACACTTGTTTTCAATCTTTTATATAGATCTTTAGAAGGAAAAACATTTTCACCTTCATTTTAGTGATTTTCTGAACCCATGGCATTGCATAAATACATGAATAAAGACCTAAATGTTTAACTCTTAATTTCTTAAACTAAGAAATAAGTCTGCAAGAAGTCCACAGAGGAGGTTACAGATTTGTTGTGATTGACATGGCAGCTAATGAGACTTATCCAGAGTTTTACTTTTAGGAAATAGACTTGATTCACTTCCAACCCTGGAAGGAGAATCGTTTGCAGTAATCACTAGCTACACTTTTTATTGTTGGGGTAAGCCCCCAGACCCTTTTGTGTTCATTCTAATAATCATTTAAAGCAGTAGAAAAGTAGGGTATACTTAATTTGCTTATTATATTCCCTGGATTGTACATATTCTTTAGGATGGTTCTGAAAATTTGTCCAGGCTTCTCAATTTCTAATTTAATTCATAATAAGAAGCGTTTTGATTTTTCTATGCCATTTGGTGGTTATTTCTTTTTATTTAAAGGACATTGAATTTAGTCTCTGTGTAACTACACATGCTCCTAAGTATCTGCCTTTGTATTTCTTTTTAATATAACATATTCTTAAAGTCAAAGGATGTATCACTAGTTTAAAAACATCTGTTTTTAGAAAGAAGACTGAATAAATGTGGATATAAAAGTTAGGGGTTTGACACTGATTGTTTGAAAATACAATTTTTTTCCCTCACCTCTACATAATCCTGGAGGCCAGCGGATTCAGGGCTTAATAAAAATTGGTATCTGTTTTTGCAAAGCTTCTAGCCTGGTCCTGAAGATAGTCTTGGAAATCATGATACAAAGTGAAAGTTGTGGGGCAGCACCTGTGGCTCAGTGGGTAGGGCGCTGGCCCCATAAACTGAGGGTGGCAGGTTCAAACCCAGCCCCTGGCCAAACTGCAACAACAAAAAATAGCCAGCTGTTGTGGCGGGCGCCTTTAGTCACAGCTACTTGGGAGGCTGAGGCAAGGCAATCGCCTAAGCCCAGGAATCGGAGGTTGCTGTGAGCTGTGACGTCACGGCACTGTACTGAGGGTGATAAAGTGAGACTGTCTCTAAAAAAAAAAAAAAAGTGAAAGTTGCTAATGGAGGTGTGTAAAAAGTAAAAGGGAACACAAATAAGGGAGTGACCATGCCTGGGAGTTTTGAACAATGTTCTGATGAATTATCTTATAGTTACATTAGGTAATTTTGAACTTTTCTCTTTGATGACAGAAATTCTGTCTTCATGGAAAATATTTTTGCACTGCCTCCAGGGATTTCATTACAGGTTTAAAATTCAAGAAATGGAGATACCTCTACTATTTGCAATTATTAAACATGATGTATCTTTCCTCAAAAGGTTGTGTTCATTGGGTTAAAATTAAGTGATTTTCTGTTTTGTTCAACTTACTCCCTTGGGCCAGATGAATGATGTTGCAGGGAATTCATTCCTTTCACTGGAATATAAGTTCTGTGAGGTCAGGTGGTGTTGTCTGCTTTGTCCCCAGCTCCTCCCACTGTGTCTGTCACTGGGTAGGTGCTCAGTACATTCTTATTGAGGAAATCAGGCATTGATGTCTGAGTGGAGCCACATCTAGTGTCCTATTCTTCCTAGAGAACTGGAATGTGGGCCGTAGGCCTCCGAAATGGCTAAAAGCTTATTACATTAGATAAGGGGCAAACTGCTGGAGGCGCCAGGGCGAAAGGTTCTATTTTTCTATGTGTGACAACTCACTACCCATTGTTAAACTTTCTTTAGTTGAACAAATAAAGGAAACCCACATTCCTTGGTTTTTGTTATTGTTAACATAACTGTAACATAATATAACCATGTTGTTAACATGGTCTTTGTTATTCTACTCTAAAGAAGATGTTTGGATTTCTTATTATTCTTCTTGAGAACTTGTATTAAAATATTTTCATTTTTTCTTTATCCACAGCAAAGCCAGGACTCTATTTGAAAAAAATGCTGCCCCGATTTTGCATTTATCTGGCATGGATGTAACCATCATCAAGGTGACAATGTATCTGTGGTGTATATTTGACCCAAGTCTCCACTCCCTATAACATACCCTCTTCTCTTGACTGCTTAGCAAAACTCACTTGTCATTTAAGAAGTCTAGAGCAAAGAAATACAGGACACTGTGTCTTGTTCTGATAATTACTAAAAGATGTTCTGTTTTATCCAAACATTGTTGGCTTTTCATTTTTAGAATAGAATTAGATGGAGGCTTGGAGAACTTGCTACCTTTTCTGTAAGAGATAGGATGTGGAATTATATTTCTTGGAAGATGAAAGTTGTTATAGGTATAAGAATTCTTTTCCTGAAAACACAGAACCTTCAACTTTGAGTAGTTTAATATTTTGGGGATTCACAAGCAAGTAAACATTTTTATATCTGGTAAGGAATTATGCTTAGTGAGGAATTTTAAATGTCAGAGCTTTAGAGTTTGTGAGATTTAAGTAAAAAGAAAAAGGGACAAAAATAAGTAGATAAGTAGATGGCTCAAGCCTCCCCTTTAACTGAATTGTTAGTGAGATATGTGTGGGTACATACATAGGGATGTGTGTTTAGTGAAAACCACTCTTACTGTGTTCATAACTATGTGGTTAACCTACTCATAACATCTCACTTTCAATAAATCATAGAGGTAAAAAAGATCATTTAGCTTAATGTTGAACCTTCTTTTCCAACTTTTCTGGCGTAGTCTTACAGTTGTTTGCTCCAGGGATAGGAGATCAAGGAAGAAAACTAACAGTTATTTGTGTACCTGTAATGCATGCCTGAGAGATCTTGGAATGGTTATGCTCAGACTGATTATTTATTCCTTGAATGATTGGTGAAACTCACAGGTAAAACCATCTGGACCTGGAGCTTTCTTTGAGGGGAGATTTTCTTTGCATATTAAATCTCTTTAATGGTTCCAGAAGTATTTAAGTTCTATTTCTTCTTGACCTAATTGTGGTAAGGTGAATTTTTCAAGGAATTTGTTCATTTTATCTACATTTTCACATTAATTGAAGATCTTATTTTTAAATTTTACATTTCTGTAGCATCTATGATGTTCTGTTTTCATTTTATTTATGCCTTTTAATGATATAGTGGAATCTGGAATGGACTGGAAATGAGGACTAGCTAGTTGTATAACTGAGATAAATTACTGGGTTTGAGCTTTATTTTTAAAGTGAAGAGCTGACTAAGATGGTTTCTAAGATCCCTCTGGCTCTGAAAGTATAAAACTGTAAAAAACATACATAATTGCTTTACGACTGTTTGTTTTTCATGTCTCTTGATTATATAAAACTTAAGAAAAGTATTAGTGTAAAACTTTAAAGAAAATATCCCACTTTTTTTTTTTTTTTTTTTTTTTTTTTTGCAGTTTTTGGCCGGGGCTGGGTTTGAACCCACCACCTCTGGCTTATGGGGCTGGCACCCTACTCCTTTGAGCCATAGGCGCTGCCCAATATTCCACATTTTAAAATCTTTAACCTTGTGGCCCTAGGATGATAAATTTACCAAAGGCTTTCTTTATATTTAGACAGATTATGAGGGACAAGCCAAGAAGCTCTTGGAATTAATGGAAAGCACAGATGTGATCATTGTTGCTGGAGGGGATGGAACCCTGCAGGAGGTATGACTATTTTTTTTCTCTTTGAAGGCACTTTGACGGTGAGAAAAATGGAAATTAGATCTTAGAGCAATGGCATAAAGTAGTTATAGTCTCTGAAACTAGTATAGCTTTAACTTTTTCTTATACCCTTTTTCATTGCTTTTTGTAAACTCTCTACTTAGCACATAGAAGGGTTGTAGTATCATCAAACTTAAGTTTGATAACACTGAAAAGAATAGGAGACAATTGGAGGTGTGTGGGATAAGCTTGTTCTGTTCTGAAGACTCATATGAAGTAGGCCTGTTATAATGGAATCACAGTGTCAATTATGAGGAATGTTTCTTATAAAATAAACTTAAAGATTTTTTTAAGAAAATACATCTGTTCATTCTCACATCATTTCCACACGTATAGTATTATCTCACGATACTGTATTTATAGGAAGAGGTCTCCATGTTCAGATGTGTGCACCTGCTTTGTTTTAATATTATATATCCACAATGACATAACACTATGCACCTATTGGAATGGCCAGAATTTCAGAACACTGACATTATCAAATGCTGGCAAGTATGTGGAGCAATAGAAACTCTTATTTATTGCTATTGGGGGTGCAAAATTGTATAGCTACTTTGGGACAGTTGAGTGATTGCTTATAAAACTTAATGTACTCCTATAGGACCCAACAATTGTACTCCTTGGCATTTACTCCAATGAGTTGAAAACTTATGTCCACACAAAAATATGTACATGGATGTTTATAGCAGCTTTATTCATAACTGCCAAAAGTTGGAAGCAACCAAGATGTCCTTCAGTAGCTGAATAATTGAAGTGAGGTACATCCAGACAGTGGAGTATTACTCAGAGAAATGAGCTATCAAGCCATGAAAAGACATGGGAGAAACTTACTAAGCGAAGTCTGAAAAGACTGTATGATTCCAACTATTGAGCAGCTGAAACAGGCACAGTTATGGAGCTGGAAGGATCGGTGACTGCCACAGGTTTGGGGAAGGGACGAATGAATAGGCAGAGAATAGGGTATTGAACCTTCTCTGTATGATACTAATAGTAGATACATTTACATTTGTTCAAACCCATAGAATGTATAACACAGACATTGGGTGGTGATAATTATGTAGCAATCAGGTTAATCAGCTGTAACACACCTACCACTCTGGTGGGGAAGTGTATACAAGTGTAGGAATAGGAGAGTATATGGGACGTCTCTATACCTCCTTCTCAATTTCACGGTGAATCTAAAACTGGTTCATAAAAATAAAGTTTATTAATTAAAAAAATTATACATCCCTGATGCTTACTTTGGTCCAGTAAGGTCCAAGGTAAGTGCTTTGGTCCCTGTAAGTACTCTTTTCCACGCTGGAGAGTTGTGTATTGATCATCTATTGGGAAACCTGGAAGAGCCCAGTGCAGGGGATCCTGCCCCCTGCTGTTATTCCATTCCCTATGCTGGAATTCACACCCACACCTCATTGCCAGTTGTCTTTTGTCTCTAGTGGTTTCATCAGTGTTTGGGGATCAGAAGCTAACAGCAGATAGGGTACTATGCTATATTTGACTTAGCAATTATGTGAGCCCAAGTAAGCTTCTTTTAAAAAGGCTGTGTAATGATCTTGTAATTGTTTTTATGGCTTTGTAATGAAGTGTGGAGAATATTGATAGCTTGCCTTCAAAGAATGAGGTAGACCTCTTGACACCCCCATTTAATCCTAAAATTCAGTGAGGCTGGAGAAGATGAAGGAAGGAGATTTAGGTTAGGCTTTAATTTACAAAGTGTTTTTTAAAAAAGTTACCGAATTGTGTGTTTGGTATAACCATAGTCATATAAAAATGTGCATCAGTTGAAAGAAGGATTAGGGTAGGAAGTTGTGGCTCTTCTGTAATCCTAGCATTTTGGGAAGTGAGGAGGGAGGATCACTTGAGCCCTGGAATTTGATACCACTCTGAGCAACATAGTGAGACCCTGTGTCTAAAAAAAAAAAAAAAAAAAAAAAAGACATTAACCAGGTATGTTGGTGCATGCCTAGGGTCCCAGCAACTCAGGAGGCTGAGATGGGAGGATTGTTTGAACCCTGGAGTTGGAGGCTGCAAAGGGCTGTGATGGTGCCACTGCACTCCAGCCTGGATGACAGAGTCTCTTTTAAAAAATATATATAATGATGGGAAATATATCACAATATAAACAAGACATTAATATTGTTATCCAGCATGGTAGACTTATGAGAAATTATTTTTTCTTCAGGTATTTATCACAGATTTTACAAGAGTATCCCCCTGGTCTTCATATTCATCAATAAGAACCATTTACTTTGTGCATACTTTTCTGTGTGGTTGAGTGTTTTTATCCCTGTACATGTACCTCAGAGTAGTAAACTAGGGTCTTTGTTTAGTTGACGAGTGCGTCACATTTATACCAATTTATGAAACTTAGAAGATAATTTACTAATATAATGTGGCGTTTTTATAATTATTTTAGCCTTTGTTGTATTACTGATACTGGGTCAAAAATGAATCTAATTTAGGTCTGATTGTGTTGGAGAATACTATGTGATTTAAGATACAATATATCTTTCAACAGAGCTTCTAAGAAGAAAACAGGAATAAATTTATGGTCCCCGGCAATTGAATCCAATTCTTTTATGATAAAGTAAACATATTGTTTATAATTTTTTTACATTTATAGGTTGTTACTGGAATTCTTCGAAGAACAGATGAGGTGAGCTTTAAAGAAAGAGTAATTGCATTTGAGGTTTTACTTTTCTGGCTGTTTTTTAATTGCTCTTTAATTCTTTCACTTTTTCTTTACTTTATATTTTAGAATGGGTACTAAGAAATTATGCTTTCTTAGATTTTAGAAAAGAAAATATTACAGCCTGTGTGATAGAGCACATTTATTTATCCATGGGGACTTTTCTGCTTTGGTTATCAAGGGTATCCAATAGCTCTGACCAATAGTTGTAGAATATATGAAATTTTCCTATGGAATTTTTCTTCAAAGAATTCCTTCCCAAGTAGATTATAATGCATTTATATAGTGAGAGCCATACAGCAGTTAAAATGAATGAAGTAAGTCTATAAATATCTACATGGTTAAGTCTCAAAAGTATTGAATATGAAAGGCAGGTTGCCAAAGTACGTTATGCATTTCTACAAAGTTTTACAATTCAGAAAACAATATTGCATATTGTTAGTGGATACCTAAATACGTAGTCAAAGAATAATGACATCGCCAGGAAAGAATCACACCAACTTCAGGATAATGGTTCCCTCTGGGAAGGGAGAGGAGAAAATAGGGTTAGAAGGGACTTTGACTGTATCATTTTAATTCTTAAAAACATCTATAGCAAAACAGCAAAGGTTAATATTTGTTAAATCTGGGTTGTGGGCACACAGTTTGTAAGATTATTTTATACACTTTCCTGTAGTAGTTTAAAGTATTTTATAAGTAACAACAAAAAGAAAATCCTCAGTCCCATTGGTAATAATAGATTGTGCTCAAAATAGTCTCCAGGAACCTTACAGTATCTATTGTGTTTGTGGCATTTAATTAGATCATCTGCTATGCTCTTACCTTCTGCTACTTGAACTTGCTTATTCTCTTTTTCCTTCAGATGGTTTATAAAGTGCCATCATATGTCATTAGCCACTGTAAATGGTAGACATTTTTAGTTGAATCTTATCTGCAACTTTTTCAAAGCATAACAACATAATACAGTCTCTTTTGCAGTAGTGCCTTGCTCTAATGTCTTCAAAGCCCTCATTATTTTATTCAAGATTTCTTCCAAACAGTTATCTTTAATGAGTACTCAAATATTTTCTTCTAAATTCTAAGTCATTGTATTTTTTTGACTGCTTTATTAGAACTGCTCCCTTGGTTTTATTTGATTGCTGGTCTAGGGATGTGGGAAAGGGATGGGGAGGCAAATTCTAGGTCTTTTACTTTGTCATAGTGGACGCACCTGTGCTTCTCCAGTAAGCTTGATTTTCTGACCATAACAATAAAACTTTCTTCTTTTCTCTCCCCCAGGCTACCTTCAGTAAGATTCCCATTGGATTTATCCCACTGGGACAGACCAGTAGTTTGGGTCATACCCTCTTTGCTGAAAGTGGAAACAAAGTCCAGTAGGTTGTCAATGTGGGATATTAATGTTTGTGGGTGAACGAACCTGGGAAGGAAAAATTTACAAGTATGATTTTTTTTTTTTTTTGAGTTTTGATAGCCCCAAACTTCAAATAATTAAGAGGAGGACCTGAATCAGAGTTCAACCTTTCAGTTCCTTGGGAAGTTTCCCAGTTGGGTTATGGGACTCTGATAATCTAAAATTAGTTCTAAGGTCAGGTATGGAGGGGGATACCTGATGTTCTCTTGTCAGTTATGAAGTTAGTATCCTTGATCCAAACTGTTTTTGTGCTTTTACATCTTAAGTTTCTTTAGCGAAGACAGATTTGCACTGACCATTTGTTTGCTCTGAGTATATATGATAACAGATACCAAATCCCTTTTGAAGATTGAACCAGTAGCCTTGGTTTCATTATCTTGATAATATACATAACTGAAACAACTAGGTATAGTTGCCTGAAGTGGTAGCAGTATGGACAAAGTAGAAAGGGAAAACAGTATAGCCCTGATATCTAAGTTAATTTATTGCTGTGAGTCTAACAGTATGTTCAGGCATCAGGCAAATTGTTGCTGTTACTATTTTTTTTTTCTTGAAAGTACTATATAAGCAAAGTTCTACTCTTTCAAGAAGATAGGAATCTTGAATCTGAGTCCTGGCTTTGGCAGTGATTAATAATATCATCTTGAGCAATTAATTTTCAAGAAGACCAAAACAGAGATGTCTGAGAGATCGTTATGTGATTTTAATATAAGCTTTATGACACATTGGAGGAAGTCAGTAAGTAAATATTTGTTGAATGAATTAACTAAAATTTTCACATGACTTTTCTGGTTATAACCTTTAGATGATAATAATCAGATGATTTTTTGGTTTAGGATTCTTTTTTCTTCCTTTAGAAGTCTTTCTTTTTTGTGGATTTATTTTTGCTGTTATAATTCAAGGAGTCAACTGTTTTATCTTTAAACAATTTTTTTTATAAGAGCCTTGATCCTATATTAAAACTTCAAGCATGCATATGGTTATATATCAGACCTTTGTTCAAACCTTAACATAATGGGGATAATTCAGTTATTCACCAACCATTGTGAAGCCTCACAAACAGGAGAGGCCATTTCACTTGGCCATACTTTTTACTCCCAGTTTAGAATTTCTGAGGGGCAATAGATGATGACAGTGAATTACTTATATTTTTGCTTCTCCAAGATAAATCGTATATGGTTTGTGTCTTGGTTACATTAGAGAGATTTTCTTTCCTTATGTCTGTTTAGATTATTTAAGCTGCTTTAGTCAGTATTTCAATTAGCATGTCAGCATGTCATTTTCCTTTGAGAACCCCTTGCTTGGCCAACAGCTAATTTACTCAGGGTGTGGCAGCGTTGAGGGTCAGAGAAAGTCTTCAGTTTTAGGGGAGCTGATTTTCCTCTGTAGTTAAACTACTGTTGTTGCCGCTTCTACTTATAACTTAAAAATTTATAAAACTTAATTTATAAGCAAGCCTCAGGGTTTTTAGGTAATTGAATAAGTCTGTCTTGGGTTCAGAATTTTGTAGGCCTTTTAACATAGCCGATGCCTAAAGCTATTTAAAAAGAAGAAAGTTTTGCTTTTTACACTGCTGTCAGGATTTGTTGTACCATCGTTACGATGGAAGAATAAAGAATCTTGCATTTGGACTGTTGCAGGTAAATAAATCTGAAAGTACTGTTCCATGCTACTGTGCAGCTTTATTTAGAAATTTCAGTTATTGGCTGGAGAATGATAAATTTAAGGTTGTATTTTAGCTGTCTTCTGCCAAGTGATTTAGAAAATAAATTAATATCAAAAGGCTTTTTGAGTTGCAACAGTTCTTTTTTTTCCTTGAGGTCAGTCTCTCAAAGGCACTTATTAAACCTCTCCATGTGCTAAGTACTGTTGTGAGTAAGTACAGTGTTTGAGGAGGCTTGCTGAAAGCTTCCTTCAGAACTAATCTATTCATGTCAAATTAATGTAAAGGTGTGAGCATGCTACTTGCTTTCTCCTAAACTGAATCTCATATTCCAAAATGTTACCTAGGTAGCATGTATTGGAGGGAAAAGAGAATAAAAATGTATCAATAGTGAAATATGAGAGAGTATAATAGTTTCAACTTGCTTACTTAGTAAACCAAGAGTTTAATCTGAGCATTTGAGTTAATGTGTATATTTTGGGGATTTTAAAATGTCTTTTTTTCCCTAGATAGAGTGCTATGGCTTCATAGCTCATAGCAAGCTCAAACTCTTAGGATCAAGAGATCCTCTTGCCTCACCCTCCCAAGTAGCTGGAACTACAGGTGCCGGCCATAATGCCTGGCTATTTCTAGAGATGAGGTCTTGTTCTGGCTGAACCTGGTCTCTAACTCCTGAGCTCAACCAATCCACCCACCTTGCCATTCTACTTTGTTGCCCTCGGTAGAGTGCCATGGTGTCACAGCTCACAGCAACCTCCAGCTCTTGGGCTTAGATGATTATCTTGCCTCAGCCTCCCAAGTAGCTAGGACTACAGGCGCCTGCCACAATGCCTGGCTACGATCCACTCGTTTTTTTTTTGAGACATGGTCTTACTTTGCCACCCTCAGTAGAGTGCTGTGACATCATAGCTGACAGCAACCTCAAACTCTTAAGCTCAAGCAATCCTTTTGCCTCAGCTTCCCAAGTAGCTGAGACTGTAGACACTTACCATAACACCTGGCTCATTTTTTTGTTTTTAACAGAGATGGGGTCTTGGTTAAAAGACCAAGGGGACTTGGGGTCTTTCCCAGTCTGGTTTCAAATTTCTGAGCTCAATGTAATCCACCCACCTTTGCCCCCCAGAATCTTAGGATTACAGGCGTGAGCACCACCGTCAGCTTGTTTTCAAGGATCTTATGTTGCACCTACTTTGTTAGAAACACCGGTGTAGCTGGGTATGGTTTCTGACTGCAGTGTTTACATTTTAAGTGTGACCATAATAAGGAATCTGTGGATTCTCAGATATTTGGTGTGGAATTTTTTTTTGAGAATCTGTGGATACCAGCCTGCTGTCTCCACAGCAGCCTCACAGGTGGGGAGAGCACATCTTTGGACTCAGATTTTGTTTTCCCAAATGCTTGTTCTGTCATACTGAAATTTTAATTCAGTTTCTCTGAACCAAGTTTCCCTGCCTGTGTTCATCAAATGCACAACAATAGTACTTACTTCAGCAGATTGTTAAAAAGCTAAAATAACAACTAGCTAGTTGTTATTGTAATTGTGCCTAGTAGAATACCTGGTATAGTGAAGCCTTTATTCACATTTGTTGAAAATTCATTTAGGAGGGACAAACAGTGAACAGTAAAGAGGATAACTACACAGTTACTGATTCTAGATTCTGTAATTAAAGTGAACATAAGTAAAAACAAATATACCTCGATTCTATTGCTAACTGCTTCACCTAGAAAGGTATTAATATTAAAAAAAAGGAAAGAATATTTTATAGCCATTTGAGTCAGTTACTGTGGAAAGGTGACCTTTCCTACAAAATTGACAGTATTAACCAGGTCTATAGCAGAATAGATTTGAGGGCTATATTAGAGGAGAAACTGCCCTTTTTGGAATGAAAATTAACATAATTTAAAATTGACTCATATCTTATAGTTGTACTTAAACTTTAGATGGAATAATTATTTTATTTTAATAATAATTACTATTTTTATTTTTCCAAAATAACATAACATAACAACAATAAAGTGATAGAATACTAACGTTGCTATCTCTTTACAAAAAATATAAAATACCTGGGGACAAATCTAATACATAGGTGTAAGATTTATATGATGAAAACTACAAATCATTGAAGAGGGAAACTAAGACCTAAATAAGTGGAGATATTTGTGTTCATGGATCGTAAGACTACTGAAATGTCATTCTCTCTAAATTGATCTATGGATTCAGCATGATTCTGCTCAGAGTTTCAGAAGGCTTTTTGTAGAAATTGAGAAATTGATTCTGAAATTTATGTGGAAAAATAAAGGAAGTCAACTAGCCAAAATACTTTTGAAAAAGAATAACAAAGTTTGAAGATTTACTCTATCTCATTCCAAGACTTACTCTAAAGCTGCAGTCATCAAGATAGTGTGGTGTTGGTAAAAAAAAAAAAAAAAAAAAAAAAAAAAAAAAAAAATTGCTACAAA
>NW_003852444.1:3287461-3360848 GCF_000181295.1 Otolemur garnettii | reverse complement strand
AAAAAAAAAAAAAAAAGGAGACGCACAAATCAATAGAAGAAAAAGTCCAGAATTAGGCCCACACCCATATGGACAACTGATTTTTTTAACAAGGGCGCTAAGGCAGTTCAATGGAGAAAGGACACTTTTTTCAACAAATGGTATAGGAATAATTGGACACCATATTAAAAAAATCCTCAACTCATAGCTCACACTATATAAAAATTAACATGAAATTGGTTGTAGAACTGTATATAAAATCTACAGCTGTAAACCTTTAGAAGAAAATCTTTAGTCATCAAGGAAATGTAAATTAAATCCACCATGAGATGTCACTATACATTTGTTAGAATGGCTGGAACAAGGGGAAAAAACCAAACACCTGACAGCACCAAGTGCCAACAAGTATGTGCGGTAAATTGAGATTCTCAGATTTTGCTGGTGTGAATGCAAAACGATACCGTCACTATACAAAAATTAAACATTTACTACAGCAATCACACTTTTAGGTATTTGCCAAAAAAAGTGAAGTCATATGTCCATACAGAAACCTATGCATGAATGTTTGTAGTGGCCTTATTCCCAGCTGTCTAAAACTGAGAACAGTGCTAACGTCCAGCAACTGTTGAATGGATAAACAAATTATGGTGCAGCCATACAATGGAATACTACTCAGCAGTAAAAAGGAACAGTCTCTTGATAGAGCAAGTGGCATGAGTGAATCTCAAACTCATGCTAAGATGAAAAGGCTGAACTGGAAATACAGAAGCTCCAAGAAGCTCAGCACCTTGATTCTATTATATGACATTCTGGAAAAGGCAAAATTAGAGACACAGAAAACTATAGGAACTGATAGTCAGGGGAGAGAATTGGCTATCAAGGCATCATGAAGGAAGTTTTGGGATGTTTGAAAGATTATATGCAGAGGATGCCAAAAAATGTATACACATTTTAGGAAAGGAAAAAAACTGTATTAAACTCATAAGACTCAATATATACCAATTGCAAAAGACGAATAAAGTCATGTTGAGCACCTCTTGTAGTTGCAGAAGGCAAACATGATTTGAGTATTACAAATTTAATAACAGTTTTTTCTTAAAGTGTGTGTGTATATATATATATATTTTTTTTTTTTGCACCTTCTATGTGGAGTTCATGGTAGTGGTTACATGACTGTAGCATTTGTCAAAATGTGTAAAATATTATACCTAAAAGAATGAATTTCACTGTGTATAAATTATATCACAGTGAATCTGACTTCATAAAAGAAGTTCAGACTTCTGGTTTCCACTACCATATGTTAAGGAGCTTGGAAGTTGCCATTTTGTCCTAACAACAAGTAAAAAGTTGAACAGACTGAAACTCAGCAACTCTTCCTGGATCTGAAAGAGAGGAGAGTATACAGGGCAAACTGCTGCCTCCAATATTGGAGAGACAGGAAATACAGGGAGGAGCCATGACTTACCATTTCAGAGACTGATGAGCAGAAAGGCTGTGGAAACTGGTGCCAGGATAGGAAAACTTGAACTGTGATTGATGAACGCTGCAGGCTCAGTGTGGTTAGGTGTCAGGGGGACCAATCATAGGTGTCTCCCACCCCATGATTGTGACATTTACCTCTAAGAGCTCATCTGGGCTGCCACAGAGAAATCTTCTTATGCTTTTGGCATTGTTAGGGGCAAAGGGACCATTTTGAAATATGCCAGATCATTCTGTGCTTAATGAGGCCTCCCCTTGGAGAAACTAGTCACTGGAACCCAACCTGCTGGGCTATTATTAAGGCTTAAGTGACCTATGGGAAGGGAAGTACCTAACTCAAGTCAGCTCTAGCCTTCCATGTGGGAGAAGAGAAATAGCCAACTCCCATCCACAGTCCCATTCTGTCCCACCTAAGGGGAAGGAAAAAACGAAGAAACACTTGTGGAGTTCACAGTCCAGAGGCGTGGGCCCATTAAAGGCTGATACCTAATCATTGGACCTAATCATTGCTTCCTTCCTCCACCTTCACACATTACTAAAGGCCCATTTACAGCACTTCCTTTGATCTGGTACGTAATATCAGGCTATCAAGGAAAATTACAAGGCATACTAACAAACACAATTTGAAGAGACAGAGCAAGCATCAGAACCAGCTATGGAGGGAGGATGGGTGGAGGGAGAGTAATTGGTGGGACCACACCTATAATGCATCTTATAAGGGTACATGTGAAATTTACTAAGCGTAGAATATAAATGTCTTAACAAAATAACTAAGAAAATGCTGTGAAGGCTATGTTAACCAGTTTGATGAAAATATTTCAAATTATATATAAAACCTGCACATTGTACCCCATGATTACATTAATGTACACAGCTATGATTTAATTTAAAAAAAAAACCCAGCTATGGCAGGAACATTGGAATTAGCCAGCTGGGAATTAAAAACTATGATTAATATGATATAGACACTAATGGATAAAGTAGACAGCCTGTAAGAACAGATGGGCAATGCAAGTATGAGATAGAAATCCTAAGAAAGAACCAGAAAGAAATGCTAGAGCTAGACACACTAACAGAAATAAAGGACGCCGTGGATAGGCTTAATGACTGACTGAAGAAAGAGTCTGAAGAAAGAGTCTCTGAGCTTGATGACGTCTCAGTAGAAACTTTGAAAACTGAAAAGCAAAGAGAATAAGACTGGACAAAACCACAATATCCAAGGACTCTGGGCAACCACAAAAGGTGTAACATACATGTAATGGGAGCACCAGGAGAAGAAAAAAAGGAATGGAAGAAATAGCTGAACAATTTTGACTAATAATTTTCTCAAGTTAATGTCAGACACGAAACCAAAGCTCCAAGAAGCTCAGCACCACAAAGAGTAAATGCCAAAAAAACCACACGTCTTCTCCAAACTATAGAAAGTCAAAGATAAAAAAAAAACCCTGAAAGGCTGTACATGTGTGGGGACAGAAGGCATATGAGAAATCCCTATCCCTTCCTCTCAATTTTGCTGTGAACTAAAACTCTCTAAGAAAATAGTCTTCTAAAAAAAGTTTAAAAAATTAAAGTAATTCTTTCTGACTTAGATAATTCTACTTGCATAGTGGGGATGAACTGTTAGTTTCTCCTTATCTTTGGCTAATATTTTCATAGACCTCATATGGCTACTCCACTGTTAAAACTTATTTATTTGGAACAATTTGTGTATCGATAAAGCTAATCACTGTACTATATCAAATATATACTTAAATCATTGAGTGAGGTCCTAGCGATACTAAGAAGTTTTCAAATCCAGCATTTATACTGACTTTCTCCTATGACCTATATTTTAAAGTATCCAAATTGCTTATGAGGGAATGTTTCTCTTTGTAGACTACATAATACATTAGAAGGAATAATAGAACTAAATGATCACCAGTTTGCAACTCTGTTAATTAGTGAATCTAGACAATGACTATCAGTGGTTACCATTACCACGAATGAGACAGAGGCAGATGCCATGTACTTCCTGGTGCAAATACGCACCACACCTGGATTTTCCCCCAAATTTTACTTCTAGATATGATTTTCAAGAAAATACAGGAAATGGAGATTCATGTTAATCCATAGGGATGTAATCAGTAAAATCCAAACCCTCAGAAACTCAATATTAAAACAACCCTTATCTTTAAGTGGGGAAAAGAAAAGGAGAGGGAATCTATGGATTGGAAGAGACTTGAAACACACAATGTATAAGAAGGCGATTGCAATTAATACATCTCATTTGGATCCTGATTTGAACAAAGAAAGGAAGATAAATATGAGTTAATTGAGGAGATTTGAACATTGACTAAATATAGTAGAATCTCTGTAAGTTGACCACCCAAGGGACTGTAGCAAACTGGTCAACATATGGAGGAGGTCACCATAAGGAACTAGGCCTGCTGTGCTGACACATACATGTGGTGCATGTCTGGGTTTTGAAAATTAGGTCAACTTAAGGAGGTGGTCAGTATAAGGAAATGGTCAGCTATGGAGTTCCTACTGTGTATGTTGATATAAAAGGAGTTATTTAATATTTTAGGTATGATAATTTATTTTTTTTAAGTCTTTGTTTTTTTGAGATACACAATGAACTGTTTATGGATGAAGTATTAAGACATCTAAGATTTGCTTTAATTGATACAGGGTAGGGCCAGCAAGCGAATGATATAAAGGAAATAAGATTGGCTGTAAGTTGAAGATTGTTGAGGCTGGATGAGGGATATGCAGGAATTTATGGTATAATTCTCTGTACCTTTTTATGTGCTAGAATCAAACAATTCATCCAGCAAATATTGAGTGCCTGTTATGTGCCCAGCACTGTGCTAGATGCAGGTTTTATATTGGTCAGTAAACTACCCTTGTGGGACTCCCAATCTCCAGGATGAGGGAGATGGTAATACAAATAAAGAAAGATGTCTTATTGCTTGTTCTCTTCTATGAAGGAAAGTAAGCACAGTTCAGTGATAGTTATTAGGGAAGGACCTCCTGCTAGGCTGGCTAGGGTAGGCCTCTCTGCTGTGGGGATATTTCTGCCTGGATCTGAAGGAGGAGAATAGCCAGCCATGCACAGAGACAGCAGACAGGTTCTGGGAGGGGCAGGGAGGCTGCCTAATTTGTTTAGCCACTAGTTGATTTAATATATACGTATTTTTGTTGTTGACTATCTCTTGTGTCAAAGCCAAAGCTGCATCTAAGCCTGGCACAATTTCACATGCCCTGATGGATGTCAGTAGTACCTGCCTTTTGATAAATGCTTTTTTTTTTTACCTTAGACTTTTCAAATGATTATCAGAATATAGATAAAAATAGTCTCATGTTATTGAAAAAAATAAAAACGGCAAATAAAAGGAAGTGCATCCTAGTAATCCTGGAAAATGAGAGAAATATGTCTGAGGTTTTGCTAAGATAACCACAACAAATCTGGTCCTGTAGTTACTCTTCTGGCTGTTAGAGGAAAAGGAAATACTGTTTTTTGAAGTGTTCAGATTTCTTACAAGTGAATAAAAATGTTATATTATTTAAGTGTGATATTCTCCAATGATAAATAGGAGTCAGACTTACTAAATCTTAAATAAATGAATGATTAGTACCTGGTATAAACTTCTTTTTACCAAAGCCTTTTCTTTGAGTCTGTATCAGAGTCTTCCACTATATTTACATGAGGATTTGTTTTGTTTTGTTTTCCTTTGTTCTGCTTCCTTGGACTATTTTAAAACACTGTGACTTTTTCCCAGCCCAACTATTAATACTCAGGGCAGAGGAGAGAGAGAGGGAGAGAGGGGAGAGGGGGCTGTTGCTTCTTTTTCAGAACGCGAGCATTTTCTTCTGTTCTCTTTAGGCATATTACAGATGCTGCACTTGCCATCGTGAAAGGAGAAACTGTCCCACTAGATGTCTTACAGATCAAGGTAAAACCATTTTTTCAGATTTTGGAAAAATTACCAAAGTAATACACACATACACATTAAAGAAAATGTAGCAGTTCAAATGAGATTATAATGAAAACGATCCTCTTCTTTTCCTAGCTCAAGTACAGTAGAACCTCTGTAAGTTGACCACCCAAGGGACTGTGGCAAACTGGTCAATATACAGAGGTGGTCACCATGAGGAACTAGGCCTCCTGTACACTGCGTACTGTGGTACAGTTCTGGTCTGTGAAAATCAGGTCAGCTTATGGAGGTGGTCAACTATGGAGGTTCTGCTGTGTTACTTCTACCTGTTAATTGTAGTTGTTATTACTAATTAATATGCTTGGTATCCTACTTTTAAAAAAATTGTAAAGAAATAGCATTTACCACTGTGGCCGTTTTTAAGTATAGGGTTCAGTAGTGTTAGGCATGTGGTGCTACTTTATCTCTTGACTCTTCGTTACACAGGGATACCACGTTTCACTGTGCTTCACTCTATTGCACTTCATGGATACAAATTGAAGGTTTATGGCAATGTCTGTTGGTACCATTTTCCCAACAGCACCTGCTCCCTTTCTCCCTTGGTGTTTCTTTGTCACATTTTGGCAATTCTTGTAATAGTTCAAAGTTTTTCATTATTATCATACCTGTTGTACTGATTGCGATTAGTGGTCTAATTACTGTTGTAATTATTTGGGGCACCAGAGAACAAAGTGAACTAACAAATGTTGTATGTTCTGACTGCTCCACTGACTGGCTGTTTCTCCACTTCTGTCTTTCTCTTTGGGCTTCCCTATTTCCTGAGACAGAACAATATTGAAATTAGGCCAATAATAACCCTACAATTCCTTAGAGGTGACCACCCTACAGGCTTATTATTATGAACAATAGCCTCTAATTGTTCATGTGAAAGGAAGCGTCATGTGTCTCTCACTTTACATCAAAAGCTAGACATGATTGAGCTCAGTGAGGAAGCCATGTTGAAAGTTGAGACAGGCCAAAGCCAGGCCTTTTGTGCCAACAGTTAGTCAAGTTGTGAATGCAGAGAAAAGAACTTGAAGGTAATTAAAAGTGGTACTCCAGTAAATGCATGAAAGGTAAGAGCAAAACAGCCTTCCTGCAGACATGAAGAAGGTTGTAGTGTTCTAGATAGATCAAAACCAGCCATAGCATTCATTAAGCCAAAGCCTAATCCAGAGCAAGGCCCCTGACTCAGTTCTGTGTGAGAGGTGAGGAAGCCACAGGAAAAAGTTTGAAGCTAGCAGAGGTTAGTTCATGAGATTTGGGGAATGAAGCTTTCTCCATAGCATAAAAGTGTAATAATACAGCCAGTGCTGATAATGAAGCAGCAGCAAGTTTTTCAGATCTCGCTAACATTCAGTGACGAACATGGCTATGCTAAACCGCAGATTTTCAATGGAGATATAACAGTCTTCTGTAGGAAAAAAATGTTGTCTGATATTTTCATAGCTAGACAGATATTAATGCCCAGCTTCAAACTTCAAAGGATAGGCTGACTTTCTTGTAGGGCCTATTGTTGTAGCTGGTGACTGAGTTGAAGCCAATATACATGTATCATCCTAAAAATCCTAGGTCCCGTAAGAATCTACTAAATCTGCTTGATCTGTGCTCTTGAAATAGAATAACAAAGCCTGGATAATGGCACATCTATTTATAGCAGGGATCCTCAAACTTTTTAAACACCGGGCCAGTTCACCGTCCCTCAGACTGTTGGAGGGCCAGACTACAGGCCCTGGGATGAGTCGGCTGCTAAGCAGGGCAGGCAGTGGCAGCAAAAACACCTGGCGGGCCAGATAAATGTTCTAGGTGGGCTGCAGTTTAAGGACGCCTGGTTTATAGCATGGCTACAAAATATTTTAACCTCACTGTTGAGACCTACTTCTCAGAAAAAAATTATTTCCAAGTATTATGCTCGTTGGCAATGTACTGGGTCGCTCGGGAACCCTGATTGAGAGGCACGAGGAGATTAATGTTGTTTTTATGCCTGTTAACACACATCTGTTCTGCAGCCTGTAGATCAAGTAGTTTTAGCCGTTCAAGTCTTATTAGTTAGGAACTACATTTCTAAGGCTATGGCTGTCATACATAGAGATTCCTCTGATATGGGCAAAGGAATCTTTGCCCAATCTATGGGCAAAGTTCATTGGAAACTTTTTGGAAAGGATTCACCATTCCAGATGCCATTAAGAACATTAGTGATTCGGGGGAGGAGGTCAAAATATCAGTGTTAGCAAGAGTTTAGAAGAAATTCAGTTCCATGGTAAAAGTTGCTTCTTATGGATGAGCAAAGAAAATGGTGTGGTTTCTTTTCTTTCTTTCTTTTTTTTGGATGTAGGGTCTTGCTCTGTCACTCAGGCTAGAGCCTAGAGGTGTCATCATAGCTCACTGCAACCTCCAATTCCTGGGCTCAAGCAATACTCTTGCCTTAGTCTCCTGGGCTGGGACTACAGGCATGTGCCACCACTCCTGGCTAATTTTTCTGTTTTAGGGTTGTCATAGTGTTAGTCAGTCTGGTCTCAAACTCCTAGCCTCAAGTGATCCTCCCACCAGAGCCTCCCAAAATGCTGAAATTATAGGCATGAGCTACTGCACTGGCCAGAAAGTGATCCTGTAAGATGGAATTTACTGGTACATATGCTATGAACTTTGTTGAAATGACACTGAAGGATTTACAGTATTACATCAACTTAGTTGATAAAGCAGTGGCAGGATTTGAGAGGATTAACTCCAATTTTGAAAGAATTTCTGCTGTGGGTCAAATGCTGTGAAACTGCATTGCATGCTACAGAGAAGTCTTTGATGACAGGAGGAGTCAGTTGATGAGGCAGACTTCATTGTTGTCTTATTTTAAGAAATTGCCACAACCACCACCTTGATCAGTCAGCAGCCATTATCAGTGAGGCAAGATCATCAGCCAGCAAGATCACTACTTGCCGAAAGCTCAGATTGATAATTAGTGTTTTAGTGAAGTATTGGTTTTTAGACACAGTACTATGGCACACATCACAGGCTACACTATAGTGTAAGTATAACTTTTACATGTGCCAGGAGGCCAAAAAGGCTGTGGGACTCACTTTATTGTGATATTTGCTTTACCTTCATGGTCTGGGGCCAAACCTGTAACATCTCCAAGTATAATAAGAATAAGGGATATAGTATCTCCTCCAGTGTAGGTGTATCACTGCTTTTTGTTCTTTTATTGGTTACCTTTGGTCCACAAGTAATACATATGTCTCATGTGGTTGTTGTGAATATTGAATGAGCTAATAAACTGCCTAGGATGGTGACTGATTTTCATCTTACCTATTTATACAGTGCCCATCTCTTTTTCCCATGACCTCTCAAAGATGAAACCTTTCTCTCGTCCTGTGTCTGTGGGAGGGGCTTGTCTGTCTTTGGAATTCAGGTTCTGTGGTCTTCTTAAACTCTCAGCTCTCCAATGGGTGGCTTAAAAAGAGTTAGGACTTTGTCGATGATCTGGCCTCTTCTTGTTTTTAGGATGAACAGTGTTCTTTGTAGTTTCCTACGTGCTGGGAGAAGAGAACTTCCCATTTTTCATTTGGGTTGTCTGTTTTCTTACTGATTTATAGATGAACTCACAAATTGTTTTAGAAATATATTTAAAAATATATAGTGCCCACGAAAGGACTTAGAAACAATGAAACACCTCACAGCAGCGATCATACCTGGCACCCAGAGTGTGGTCTTTGTACCACTCCCTAATAAAAGTAACCAGGATGCTGTGAGTGGCCGACTTTCAGAGGCAGGGCAAGAACAAAGTAAGGAAGAACTCAGAAGCTGATGCACACGACACAAAAGACAGCCTGATAGTGTCCTACTCACCAATTTTCGGACCACTTGAATATCAGAAAGAATAATAATGCTGGTGGATTATTGTGCCTTGAATAAAAATGAGGAATCCCTGAGTTTACAGTGATATTACAGTATTTCTAGCTTGTAATGGAGGAGTGATAGGACTAGAAATTTGTCATTTTATAATCACCAGTGTAATAATTGATTCAAGTAGAGATTGTGAGTAGATGCTAAAACCACTGGATAAAAGGTTGTTGGGAAACAAATATCCACACAGTCCCAAAGTATTTCAGATTACTCAATGACTGAAACGGGGAAAATTTACCTTTATAGTGGAGAAATCTGGCATATGCCACTTTAATCCAGTGACTAACTTAGCGTCAAATGCTGGACCTAACTGACATGCACTATCTGCCTCCTGCTGTGACGTATGGAGAAGGACACGGCATTACCTGTGTCATTTCCTGCCCCCCACACTTACTAACTGAATTTAATCATGAGAAAATAATCAGACAATTCCAGATTGTTGTATGTTCTGGAAACAACAATTAGATTCACCTCTTGAAAAAATGTCAGTGTCATAAAATCCAAAAGAAAAGGGATAGTCTGCTCAAGATTAAAGGAAACTAAAGAAATAAGTATTATAAATCCAGTACAAAGTTCGGGATCAGAAAAATAAAAGAGAATGGCGATCATAAAAGGTATTCTTGGAACAGTTAGAGACACTTTAATATGGACTGTATATTGGATAGTATATGTCAGTGTTAGATTTCTTGAGAGTGACAGTGATGTGGTTATGTCCGTGTGTTTCTTTGTTCTTAAGAAATGAATGGTCAAATATACAGCAGTGAAGGGTCACGAACTCCACAGTTTATTTGCAAATTTAACAGCTCTAGAGAACATATGTACACAGATAGTGCTAATACGGAGGAAGTGCTGGCAGTGGTGTTCATTATATTATTCTATATTTTTTTAGTTTGACCTTTTTTCCAAAATAAAAATTTGGGGGGGTAAGAAGGTCCAATATCTTGATTCTTGATCAGGATACTCTCTTAAAAAATAATTTAATTCCTAAAAATCAGATATTCTCACTTAGACAGTATTTAAGTAGGTATTCTTTCATCTAATTCTAAACTCTTTTTTTTTTTCTTGGAAAGGGTAAATTCCTAAGAAGACAGAGCCATGAAGTTAGATAATCTTATAAATAATGATTCCTATATGTACTTTATCACATTTGGCCTTAAAATAGCTAGATGGAAGATGAACATTTTAAATGTATTCATATTTCCTGATCTTTGTGAAAGAAGGGTCCAAACCGTGTCATGATTCTAAACTTAATCCTAAAAAATCACTACTAGTTATATGGAGTTTGCTCTGTGTGTATTTGCAGTTGGTGAGCCCTTTGCCTCTGCATTCTTCACCATGACCTCCTTGGTCACGATAAAAGTCAGTTAAATTACCTTTGATCTTTTACGTATAATAAAGCTAAATCATTTTTATAAAATGGAACAGCTATGCTGAAAGAAATCCTAGCCTAAAAAAAGACGAATCTATGAAGATATTATTCAAAATATTGTTATTACACAAGGAGATGAGTCAGGATATATCTCTTAGTGATCCACTGTTTCTCATGTTTGTATCAGATACTAATATGTTCCAGAGTAATTAGAATTTAACTGGAAATTCTTGCTGTGTTTATATTTAAATGCCTATTGTCTCTTTTATCTTTTTCTTTCTAATATACTGATTTTGTGATGTGACGAAACAAGTATCAAATTTACCACAGGCTCTGTATATTAATGATAGCCCAGGAGCAGAAACTTTTAAAATCAGTCCCTAGAAAACATGGTACAACAGCCTCTACTCTGGTTTCTTAGGAACCCAGCTAAACAGAATTCATCTTCTTTTTCCTTAGTTCTAGAAATTGCTTTCAGAATATGGGGGAAAGCAGTACAGACAAACCCTGACACCAAATTTCTCTTCTTTTAAAGAATACCCTAAACCCTATTAAACATATGACTGAAGATTCTCCAAAGATAAAAGCACATCCCTGGCAACTGTAATAATGCTTTATATTTCGCTTTTGACATGTTTCAGTGCATGCTCACGTGCCATTTGCACCTCCAGCTCAGCGAGAAAGTCAAGATATATGTTAGTTTGCTTATTTGACAGATTAAAAAGTCGTCTGGTTATGCGACTAGTTGGTTGTCCTGGAGGTGGGACAAGACTCTATTCTTTCTCATGGTCCATTACATTTTACATTTCACTGCTTTGTCCAGGTGGTATCATACTTGGCACAATTCTATGATTTTTTAAAGGGCAATTTGTCCCATACAAACTGCTATAATCCCTAGTATTTGACTTTAAAGTGACTACTGGAAAGATTTAAGGAATTTCTTTCAAGTTTTTTCTTTTCTTTCTTTCTTTCTTCTTTTTTTTTTCGATTGGACTCTTACATCCTGCCAACCCAGAACTAAGTAAGGTATAGTGAAGGTGATGGGGAATCAGAATCCTTCCCTTTCTCTGCCATTCCTGGCTGATTATATGGACTCCTTTTTAGATCCTGGATCTGATTATTCCCTTAAGATGCTTGGAACTGCTTCCGAGTTCCTTCTGGCTGGTTCTGTCTTTTAATCTGAGATCCCTAAAATTCTTAGATTAGACACCTATCTAGCTGACAAGAATTGCTTTCTTTTCAATATTCCTTAAGCTTTTATTCCAACCAGCTCTCCCAATTATTTTCATCTGCAAACCAGTAGGCCATTTTCTCACAGGGATTTACCGTTTCCAGTGGAGTCTGTGAATTGGGGTAGCATATCTCCTTTGCGTTTAAGATCTGGCTCTGTGTGTTTGTCTTTCCTTTTGGGTTTTTGTTTACTGACCTGTCCATCTCCTAAGCTGTCTGCCTGCCCAGGCCATCAGTGGGCTAAGATACAGTGGTACTTGGTCAGTTGGTTTCTATTCTGTCCTTGAACCTTGGTTATTTTTACTGTGCTCGTGTGTACCCCACAGGCACTCGTCTCTCCAGACTGACCCTCAGGCCTCTTCTGAATCCAGCTGTGTGCCCATCCAGCTGTTTGCCGGGTTTCTCTAGATCAACCCACACACAGTATGCCTTGGTTACTTGCTTCCTGTTGTCCAGAACCATTCTCACCTCTTGCTAGGACTTAACCACTTCACACCAGTGAAACTTAGAATTTGCAGAGATTTTCAGTTAATTATAACAGAATATTCCTAAAATTCTCCCCTCTAGTGAAGAAGGAGAAAATAGTTTTAGAGCACCCGTCAGCAAATCTTGAGCGCCTCTTGCCTACTCTGTATGCTTCAGAGCAGCATTTTCCATGGAGTATTAGCTATGCAAAGATGTCCTCCCAGAGAAGAGTTGCACAGTTAAAACTCAGGAAAATTGTATATTGCATTTCCCCTTTTGGAAATTTATAATGCACATTAACATGTTAAAGATTCTAAGAACTGCAGTAAACACGATTTGTCTTAAGCCAAATAAGTTTGGTATGTTTTATCCTATTTCACTGTGGAATCTTCTGTCATCATCATCATCAGCAGCACTGTTAGATGTAGCACTTATCCCACGTATGAAACATTCAGGGAAATGCTGCTGCAGACAGAGCAAACTCACACAACGTCGCTGCTCTTCCCGATGCTGAAGCGTTCTTTCCTCTCTGTCTTTTCTTTCTCTCTAGTCCTTTCCAACCTCCCGCCAGGTAGGTACCTTCTCTTTTTAAATATTAGTCGAATGGTTCAAAATTGAAGTTAGAAGGATTACATTTTAAGATGTATTGCACTGCAGGGCGACTATAGATGATAGTAATATATATTTCAGCCTAAGTAGAGTAAGTTTCAAATGTCCCTTATTATAGATTTTGTGTATTTGCTTTTGCCATTCCTTGTGCTAGCAGGTGAGATTACAGTGCTGATACCCTTATAGGAGATTACCTGGAGGAGTTTGTTTTAATAGTGAGCAAAAGATGACCCTGTGTTCAGAGGTGGCAGCCAGTGGGCACAAGTAAAATAACTTGCCTAAGATCACTTAGGTATTATGGGAGGATTCTCATTTCAAAACCATTGTTGTAAGTTACTATGCATGGTATAAACATTTAGTGATCAGCGCACATAACATTAATAGGAAATAATACAGTCTTTAAATCATCACGTATACTTTGATGCAATTATCCCTTATTATATTCAAAAATGCTAGAGTAATCTTTGACTCCCCAGATTCAGGTAGGCAAGAAACCATGTTGGCTCTATCTTTTTTTTTAAAGTCTCCATCTGTTTTAATGGCTGATAGGTATTCCATGGTATACATATACCACAGCTTGTTAATCTATTCCTGGCTTGGTGGACATTTAGGCTATTTCTACATTTTGGCAATTGTAAATTGAACTGTGATAAACAGTCTAGTGCAAGTGTCCTTTTGATAAAAGGATTTTTTTTTTTCCTTCTCAGTAGATGCCCAGTAATGGGATTGTAGGATCAAATGAGAGGTCTAGCTTGAGTTCTTTGAGGGTTCTCCATACTTCCTTCCAAAAAGGTTGTATTAGTTTGTAGTCCCACCAGCAGTGTAAAAGTGTTCCCTTCTCTCCACATCCACACTAGCATTTTCAGGTTAGAGATTTTGTAATGTGGGCTGTTCTTGCTGGGGTTACATGATATCTCAGGGTAGTTTTGATTTACATTTTTCTAATAATTAAGGATGATGAGCATTTTTTCTTATGTTTGCTAGCCATTCATCTGTCTTCTTTAGAGAAGTTTCTATTCATGTCTCTTGTCCATTAGATATATGGGATTGTTGGCTTTTTTTCATGTGGATTAATTTGAGTTCTCTGTAGATCCTAGTTTTCAAGCTTTTGTCTGATTCAAAATATGCAAATATTCTTTCCCATTGTGTAGGTTGTCTATTTGCTTTGGTCGTTGTCTCCTTAGTTGTTGTACAGAAGCCTTTCAATTTAATTAAGTCCCATTTGTTTATTTTTGTTGTTGCAATCGCCATGGAAGTCTTCTTCATGAAGTCTTTCCCCAGGCTGATATCTTCCAATGTTTTTCCTATGCTTTCTTTGAGGATCTTATCATTTCTTGCCTTAAATTTAAGTCTTTTATCCATTTTAAATCAATTTTTGTGAGTGGAGAAAGGCACAGGTCCAGTTTCAGTCTTTTACATGTGGCTATCCAATTCTCCCAGCACCATTTACTGAATAGGGATTCTTTCCCCCAAGGTATGTTCTTGTTTGGTTTATCAAAGATTAGGTGGCTATAAGATGTTAGTTTCATTTCCTGGATTTCTATTTGATTCCAAATGTCTATGTCTTTATTTTTGTACTATGCTATCTTGACCACTATGGCCTTGTAGTACAGCCTAAAATCTGGTATGCTGATGCCCCCGGCTTTGTCCCTGTCACTTCTTTGGCCTTATTTGGGTTGCTTGTGTCCATCAGGTCTCTGTTTAAATGTCACTGCATCAGTGATATCTTCCCTTGCCTTCTTACATCAATTAGCAAATTAGCGGCACTCCTTCCCTGCAACGTCACTGGGATATCTATGTTTTCATCCCACTCTCCCTCTTCCCACTGTTTTCAGCTCCCCTATCATGAGAGCACAGAGGAAGGACTGGAGAAAATCCTTTTACTTATAGCCAGTGTTCCGATTCCCTCTTGGTTGCTGATGCCCAGGTGCTGGCTGTCTGGTGGGTTCATCCTAGAGTTGTTGAGCTGCCTCCTCAGAACCTTGTTTTCTGATATTGGAGAACTGTTCTAGCACCACCTCTTCCAACTCCCTCCCTCAGTGCCCAGGCATGGGACCCTTCACAGCCTCTTACTGCCTGAGCACCATGGACCTGGGCCAGATGCGTAGATGGCTACTGTCAAGATGACTCAAAGCCCTGCCATCTTCTACAGTATTGCTTGGTCTGCTTGGCACCCAGGAAACTGATATCTCTTTGCTGTGCCAGCCAACAAGGTACCTCACCTTCACCTCTTTTCTCTGCTATTTCTCTGTCAAGTTCCCCCTTCCCTGTTGCAGCAGGTACGGAGAGCAGGAAAGCCCATCTGCTGCAGGAGCAGATAAGCAACAGAGGCGCACAGGCCAGTGTCTTCGTCTTGCAGGCGTCTCCACTGTGTGTGATTCTCCTAGAAATTCCTCACTTGGTTTTGGCAGAGTGGGAACGGGAGTGAAGGTGGGGCTCGGGGGATACATTCCCTGCCCTGAGGAGAAGACACTGCATGTTCTCTCTAAACCAGCAACTTCCAGTGCCAAGGGTTTCCTCCCCCACTTCTAATCTTCGCTTGTACTGGCTACGGCGGGGTGATAGTGTGGTGGAAGTCAGGCTGGTTCCACCCGCTTTTAGCAAATTCTGTGGTATTTGGTAGCTGCCTTTAGCATGTGAGAGTGCCTGCCAGTTTTCAGCTCTTGGCTTCAGCTGTACTTCTGAATTTCAGGAAAAATCCCATTCAGAATCCTGGTACATGTATTATTGGTAATTTTTAGGGATGCTTCATCGTGGAGCATAAACTCTTAGGGGCACTGGCTCTATTGTATATTTGTTCTATTTCTCAGAAAATCTACTGATGTATTAGAAACTCACTGATTGTAACATGGAATTTTGGCCTTAAAAGATTGGACCAAATCACTTTTTACTTCAACTTTTTGTGACAAATATTTGACAGTATTTTCAGATATTCCCATGAAACATTCTAGACTACCAGGTCTTACTCGAGAGCTCTTGACCCTATAAAGCAGTGGTTCTCAGCTTTCCTAATGCCACGACCCTTTAATACAGTTCTTCGTGTTGTGGTGACCCCAACCATAAAATTATTTTTGTTGCTACTTCATAACTGTAATTTTGCTACTGTTATGAATCGTAATGTAAATATCTGATCTGCCAGAGACGCCCAAAGGGGTCACGACCGACAGGTTGAGAACCACTGCTATAAAGAGAATGCAGGCTTAGATTATCTTTGCCTTGAAAAAGTATATGGGAGAGAAATTCTGGCTGACCTGACTACTGATTGGTCTAAGAAGCAGCATAGTTAGATGCTCATTAACATACAGTCTGAAGGATGATAATATGTTCCCTTGCCTGCAGATTCATAAGGCATAATATGTAAAAATTAGTTTCCTTTTATAATATGGCTTATTCAACTATTTTTACTAAGCACTCACAGAGTTAATTTCTTTTAAGTTTAGACATACATTTTAAAATTCTGGTTTGATGAAAAGTAGGCCAGAACATCTGCTGCGTACTTACATGTACAGAGTTCCAAGTTATTGTAATCAAAAATTTAATTAAATCTATTTAACTTCCAGGGTGAAAAGGAACAACCTGTGTTTGCAATGACCGGCCTTCGCTGGGGATCCTTCAGAGATGCTGGCGTCACAGTTAGCAAGTAAAGGATGACTATATTGATGTGTGACGACTTTTTAGAAGTCTTATTTGGTCCGTGCCTTACATTAATCTTCTGGGAATAAATCTGATGAGCCTGGAAGTTGAATTATATATGAGTAATGGAGATAGGAACAATCAGGTAGAAAGGAACAATCTCCTACATGCAGAAAGGCTTGGGAAAGTTCCAGTTTCCTCGACACTAGCCCAGTGGTAGCTGAAGAGAAGGGTTTATCCCTATTTTTAGACATAATGTTTGAGCACAGCTTATGGCTAGGCTAGATGCAGAGAGAACTGGATTGCCAGCTGGGCATAGTGATGGATACCTAAGTCCCAGCTTAGTCAGAAGGCTGAGGCAGGAGAATCACTTGAGCCCAGGAGTTCGAGGCTGCAGTGAGCTGTGATTGTGCCACTGCACTTCAGCCTGGATGACAGAGCAAGGCCCTGTCCCTTAAAAAAGAGAGAGGAATAGAGAACTGGATTGTCCGTCATCTTTCAGCACGTGTAGCTGGGTACCTAGCAGAAGACACTGCCTAACTTAGCCCTGTAGTAGGGGCTGTTACAGTCCTGCCTGGAAGACTTTATCTGAAAGGAGTTTTTAAAACTTTTTCTGAAGACCTCACAAATGGAGAGACCACAGGCAGCCTCTTTTAGAGAAGGGAGAAGGGTAACGCCACCCAGTTGTGTTGGAGATGAGACAAACAGGCATGTTAGAGCTAACGAGAGGGCCAGTGCTCGCTTTTCTTGGGAATGGACTTATTTTTGGAGAGTCATTGTGTGAAATGAAAGTGTTGGCTTGGGAAGCAGGTATGTCATGTTCCGTTAGCTGTGGAAAGCTAGTGTAGGCCAGGGCTTACTGAGGAGGACTGATGGAGACACTGTGTGAGGTTCACTTCATGCCTGGGGGGCTGGTTTTTCTTAAACCCGAAGGTTTACAGTTTTATCACAGATTGATCTCACATGTAGCTTTCATCAAGAAGCCCCTCTTTCACTTCATAGGGCAGCCTGCCACACTTACTTTACAAACATTTGTCTCACTTGTTTCACTTTATTATTCTTGCTAATGAAATTTCTGACAGCGAGTGTCAAAAGAGAGATGTTACTGTATTATATTACATACTGCATTCTTAAATATTTCACATCTTTTTATTTGCAAATATGCCATGATTATGTTGATTCCACAAACTGCCTTGTGATAGAGCTGTAGTCTCAAATTGCAGAAGCTAAGAGGAATTGCTTAGCTTTACCCCCCAAAGTCTGGTGAGAACAAATTGTTTTCCAAAATGTGTTAATAATTAAGCACAAGCACAAGTCAGTCCTTTTAGGAACATCGCTCATACTTGTGCTGTATTTTGATTGGTTTCTGAGCAACAAGTTTTACATTTCTCTTTGTTACCATGTAACACTTTAGCTAGGACTGTCCACTGAGTTGCTCTTAGTGTTAAGGAAGAAACGGGAGGGATCCAAGAAATTACTTCCTAGCTGGCTACAGGAAGACTGCAAGCATGGTGTCAAAACTTAGCATTGGTAGAGAGGGAGGGAATTGCTGACAATTTACAGATAAACTGCTTGAGTTGGGATATTTTTCTTTTTGGCTAATTGGGAAAAGAAGCTAACTATACACTTAAAAAATAGTAATTCCCCCCCCTCCCCAAAATCAGATGATCAAGGCCCTTATTAGTAGCATCACAATATTACCCTGAATGATAATTTAGAATGGCTCCACACTGCCCATTGGATCATATCCTTGTTGTACTATTCCAGGCCCAACTTACTCTGTCATCAGAGTAATCTTCTGGGACTAAATCTGATGAGATTACAGAATCCCTGTTCTATAATTAAGCATCTTTAATTTTAAGCTTTTCCCTCTGGCTATTATTCTTGCTATTTCCCACAGCCTTGCTCCTCCTCCTGCCTGGAATGGTTGCCTCCTCTTTCGAGTATCTAAAGCCAACCCATCTTTCTAAATTCTATACCTCACGTTACTCATGGCTGTGCAGCATGGCTGCACCAATGATTTTAGGCCCTTAATGATTTTTTTTGTCCCTCTTGACTCTCTTTACCAATAAATAGTGATCATTTTATACCTTATCATAGTCAATCATTATTATGTATTAATTATTTGGGTCTTATTTTCTCAAATTACAAACTCCCAAATGCCAAAATTTTATAATCTATATTTCTTTTATTTCTTCCATATACTTAGCAGGTGCTAAATAAATGTATATTGATCAGAATCAATAAAGAACTGTTAAATTGGGGTAATTTGGTAACGGATATGTTTTAGAGAGGAATCTACTTTATGCCACTTTCTAATTCCAATTAGGCATCCTTCTCTCTCCAGTAGCTTTTATATATTTACCAATATGCAGTAGATTCTCTGTATTCCAAGGTTTAACATTTGCCATTTTAAAGTTGTTTAACATGAATACTGTGAGATTATGCTGTTTATAAATTTTAATTGTGTGTGTGTGCGTTTGTGTGTGTGAGAAGATGTGGTGCATGAGATCTAGTCAGTGACCTTATGAGTGACATGTCAGATCACCCAGCACCTGAGTCTCAGTGTGGCCTTCTTGTCCTCTACTCAATGCTCTTTTCAGGGTACACTGAAACTTCCATGGGCCCACTTCACATCCATGGGCTCCTCATCCATGGTTTCAACCAACTGCAGATAGAAAAACAAAAGAAATTCCACAAAGTTCCAAAAAGCAAAATTTAAACCTGCCACCTGCTGAATACTGCACTGAATCCATGAGAGTGAAGTGCTGTGTCAGTGTTACAAGTGATCTAGGGAGGACCTAAAGTACACAAGAGAATGCGCATGGGTTATATGAAAATACTGCACCATCTTACATCAGGCATTTGAGCATCTACAGATTTTGGTATCCTGAGGGGTCCTGGAACCAATGCCCCAGTGATACTGAGGAATAGCTGTATACCAATCAATAGTCTTTGATTTAAAGGATATAGTGATACTTGTAAATTTAGGCGCTCAAGGAGACTCTGGTTACATGTTTGTTATAAATTGCAAGAATCTTTCCACTGTATAACTAATTACGTACTGTTTGGCAAGATATTGAAATGTAAATTAAAGATTTACTATAATATTCTTTTATGCTAAGCCACAATTCTGTAGCTTCCAGACCAGCAGAGATGTGATTCTAATATTTTGTCTGTCATCATGAATGATATCTATCACGTTGATAGTTCTTTTAATGTTCTAATCAGATTTTTATCTTGTTCTTTGTCAGGTACTGGTATCTTGGGCCTCTAAAAACCAAAGCAGCCCACTTTTTCAGCACTCTGAAGGTAAATGTACTTCATGCTGTAGAAATTTGCCCTCTGGTACTTTGTTGTTTCTCAGTAATGTATGTATTTGTGATACTTTTAAATTCCTTGCTACAGATGCAAGTGACATGCTCTGGCCCTGAAATGAGGCATATTTGATTAGGTACAAAGACAGAGAACATTCCTGTTTGATAAGCAGTCACCCCTCTACCAACTCAAATGGAAGGTAATCCTTCCATTACCAAATCCATATTTAACTTCTCTTTAACATTCCACTTTCCTTTGCTATTAATTCACTCACACTTGCCAGACAAACCTTGAACGGAACGACATAAATCTCACTGATTATTGTATGTTTGTTTCTATTAGTATCTGAAAATGAGTTGAAGAGTCATATCTAAATATATCTAATTGTTCAGGTTTGTATATATTATCAATAGGTTTCAAACTGTACTAGCCAAACATGGGTAGTGGTTACTCTATCAGAGTACAGATATAGAACATTATCAGATGCTTCCATTATCAGAGAAAGTTCTGTTGGGCAGTGCACAACAGAAAAATGTTGGCAGAGTGAAAAGCTTACCAATTTATATTAATGAAAATGCTAATAGAAAAGCCATCCTTAACTGTGGACTACATACTATGTTAAGCTCACATGCACATCAAAATTGTATATTCACAATTTGGCTGACAAATCTGAAAATTGGCAGATGGTTTGGATCTGGTATTAATATTCAGAGTCATCAAATGTTTTTCTAATTATAAAAGTAATGCATGTTCATTGCAAAGCATTTGGAAAACAGCTCCCTTCACCTTCTGAAAACATTCTAGTTGTATTAAATAATTAAGTGTAAAAAACTAAAATCACTAAAATACAAGTCATTTTAAAAAATGAACTTGAGAGGACAAGGCCTTTTTCTATTTAAGGCAAACGGGATTAGTAAAATGTATTGTCCTTCAAGGGGATAATTTTATTGGTGGTGTGTAGCTACATATTTAAATGGTAGAGTCTGGGAGAATGTAGACTGTTTCCACCATTTATTCAGCAATTATTGATATATGCTTAGGATACAAAGTCAAGTAAAACAGGCTTCCTGCCCTCAGGAAGTATTCATGTGCTGGGACAGAGGTCCACGCAGGTCAGCAGTTTGGCAGGCACTGCGAGAGAAATGTGTGAAGACCAAGACAGGAGCAGAGAGGAGGGGTGGCTGAGTCTGACCCAGGGTCAGAAAGGCTTCCCAGGGAGGTGACACATTAAATTTTGAAATATATATAGGACTAGATAAAGGGCATCCTAGGTGGAGGGACAGGCTATGGGAAGTCACATTGCTGTGACATGGTCATTAATTACAGTTAATGCAAGAAAATGTCAGGAATGAAGCTAGAGGGTTAGAGAAGGCTAGAGAATGGCAGGTTTGGATATGAAATTTGACTTTTGTCCTTAAACTGCTGGAGAGTTATTGAGTCATAAGCAGAAATGTGACATGAGTAGATTTGCATTTTACAAAGTTGTTTGGCAGCAGTGTGGACAAGAGCTAAAGGCAAGCCCGTCAGATGGAAGGTAGAGTAATCCAGGTGGGAAGTTACGAGGTATGGTTGGTTTATGGTTAGTTGGTAACAGAGATTGCTGACAACAGAGCTAATGAAGAGCTGTTGTGTTAAAACCCTCGAAAGTTGGAAGAGTGTAGGATTGCCAGGTTTCTGATAGGAGGGCCTCGAGTTTGGTAACTAGAGTTTTCCATTAGTGTTGATAATATTAGAGTAAGATCAAGTTTATGAAGAAAGATGAAGTTTTGTGTTTGGTGCATGTTGAGTTTGACAGGCCTGGAACATGGACAATTGGGTACACGATTGTGCTGTAGGTCTGGAATTAAGTAGAGAGGTCTGGACTGAAAAAACAGATTTAGATCATAAGTGTGTGAGTGACTTTGAAACTTTGGGTTTGGTGAAGTTATCATTGAGGAAAGATGCCAGGAATTGCCCTGAGAAATACAAGCATTTAAAGAACCACAAAATATGACTGAGAAGCGTTAAGAGAAAATGCAGGAGAGTACAGACATAGAAGCCAGCAGAAGAGAGAGTTTCAAGCAGCAGCAGATACAGAGAAAGGAAAGCAGCCACTGAATTTGGCTCCCTCCAGAGGCTTGGCGGTCTCCACAGTGCAGGGGCTGAAGCTGTAACGAGGAAAGTTAAGAAATAAAGTGGGACAAAGAAGTGGAGATAGCAGGGATAGGCCATTCCTTCAAGAAACTTGACTTTGAAAAAGAGGGATAGAAAAGGCAAAGGCTAGAGAAAGTGGGGGTCTATGGAGCATTGTTTTTAGTTGGAGGAATATCCCCTGTCTTTATACCCTGAAGCAAAAGAAAAGAAGAATGAGAAGAGGAGAAGAGAAAGGAGACGGCATGATTAAACTAGCAAAGCTGTGAGCAAGGGGAAGGTTCTGGGATCCAGAGTACCTGGACAGGGGAAGGGACACTTTTTCACCTAGAAGTAAGCATAGATGTAGATGAAAACAAGATTGGAGAGAGTCCTTGATATTCTCACAAAGCGTAGGAAGCAATGTTATCTGTGAGAAATGAGGTGGGTCAAGGGGGTGGAATTAGGAGATTTTGAAGAAAAAAAGAACATAGAAAGAGGCCGCAAAGGATTATCAGGTGGCAATGAGGGCCTGAGCCCAGAAATCCTGTATTCTGTGCTGGATGGTGGCTTTTCCCTGTGTCAGTTCTCTGCAGATGTATTTCTTTTCCTCTAGTGTACTGAGTCATGAGGTAGGAATTAGAAACTTAGTAACAAGATTTATTCAGAATTGAGGCTTTTTAGGACATATGTTATGCAAGAATAATGACAGATGGGCCAAAAAGAAAGCAATTTAAAATAATCCATTATAGATTTGGCCCTGAGGGAAAATGGGTGGTCTAGGAGTGGAATCTTCAGTGTGACTGGAAACTTGGTGTTGTGGGGATCTCTAAGGGTCCAAAATAATCCTCTCTTCTTCTGCATTTAAACCAAGTTATGAAAACAAATGTAGGAATCAGCTAAACAGACATGAGAACATCAGCTTATAACTGTCAGTAGGAGTGAAGCAAACTGGGTATGAGGTCACATTCTGATTTCTTAATACTTCAAATTGAATTTATCCAGTGAAAACAGCTCCTTTTGTGCAGAGACTATCACCGTAAGCTTGTTGTGTGAGGGAATGTGTGAGCCTCAAGGACAGCATTGTCAGATAGAGAAGAAGGGGGCCGAACTTGGGGAGGAATGAAGGAGGGGGAGAGTAAGAGAAATCCTAATTGTTGCTGTTTTGTAATTTTCCCCATGGAAACTTGAGAACAGGGGAGCAATTCACTCGAAGAGACACTGGGCAAAAACTAATCAGGTGAATAAAAGATGGGATTAGAGGGTAGGATGTCAGAGTTTTAGATGTTTGAATACTTCTGGGTGACATTAAGGGCCATGATGTGGCTGTGGTAATGGGGAGCTGTGGTGAATTAGAGGTGATGCTGAAGGCTGAGAGGATAGCCGCTAGGGTATGGTTTTAATTATACATATGGACGCTGATGTGATCCAGGATGGCACTGGACTTGAGGTGCCAGGAAATAGAAGACAAAAAATCAAGAGTTTGAGGACAATGGGCTTCCAAGCAGAAGTGAGAAGCCTTGGGCTGGATTGAAAGCCTGGGCCAAACCATTCTGGCCTCTACGATTCCAGAAGGGAAGCAGGTATCTGACGCATCTGGACTTCATCAGTTTTATTTTTGAGTCACTGTCTGGAAACCAAGGATAAATTTGTTAGAGGATGGTGCCACGTTCATTCATATTGTTTTTTTTTTTTTCCAGACACACATAAATGGTGTTTATTAGTTACTTAATATCTCTATCCTGTGTTAGGGAGAGCAGTGGAGGCAGCGGTCATGGGAGCCGTGGTTTTCCAGGCAGAGTGCTTAGCAGGAAAGGAAAGCTGGAGTGTTCCTGGCTCCAAGTTAGAGAGCATTCCACCCAGTGAGGGGTTTTTAACTAGTGTTCTAGCAGAGAAAAACCCCAGAGTTGTGAAATGTGTGTGGATGACAGTTCTTCTCTCTCCACATTAAAAGGATTGGCCTCAGACTCATCAAGCCTCTATCTCTTACATGGGACCTTCAGAGAGACCTCCCAGTGAACCAGAAGAGACGCCTCCCCGGCCGTCTTTGTACAGGAGAATATTACGAAGGCTGGCGTCATACTGGGCACAACCACAGGATGGTGAGCAGTGTGGTGACTGAAGTACCCAAAAGCACATCCCCAAAATCAGTTTTCGGACATTAAAGTAGGAGAAGCCTTTTAAGGGTCATGAACTCAGCCTTCCATGTGCTGCCAGAGCAGGACCCGAGCAATGTCCCACAAATGGACAGAGTCTCTGTGCACCTTTTTTATGTCACTGACATTTATGTTATTGTGTGACTGCATTTGGTAGGGACATTTTAGGCATAGAGATCCATTTTGAGCCTGGTTGTTTACTTCTGTGTATAGGAAGTATGAAATAAATGACCCTACAGTGGAGAGTCAGTGTCAAGGGCTGGGGACTCTGAGCTGAACAGCTGCAGCGAGTTGGTGGTGGGCAGTGAAATGTTAATGGAAGAAGGTGACCTGTGTCTAATGGATTCCCACAGCCCTCTCTCCGGAGGTGAGCCCAGAGGTCTGGAAAGAAGTGCAGCTGTCAACCATTGAACTGTCCATCACCACACGGAACAGTCAGCTTGACCTGATGGTAAGTGTGCTTTTTTATTAGAAAAGCATTTGGTATCTGGGAAGAGTGACAAAGGCTACATGCTCTTCCATTAATTCAGTTATTTTTATTTTTACCTTGTGGGGACAGAGAGGAAAGGGTCATGATAAAAATCATGTGGTGTCCCTTTAAGGAATAACAGCAAAGAGAAGCAGCTGCTGGCACAACTGTGGCCCGAGGGGCTCCGATCACCAGTGTTGCCTATTACTTACTCTGTTGCTTACTGGCCTTCAGAGAGCAGGTGGCAGAAAACCTTTAGAAACAAAAATCATCCTACCTAATGGGGACAACGTGAGGGTGTTCACATACCCCCTGGGTGAAGGGCTCAACTACAACTTGAACTTTACCTTAGAAATAAAGACAAGGTAACCTAAACATTTGTACCTTCATATTAATCTGAAAAAAAAAAAGATAATATTAACCAAAAAAGGAAAAGAAATGAAAATCAGTTACTTCCATTTGTCACTGGAATAAAAACTTGTGGCGCTTTTACTTGAGGAAATATCCAGTATTTTTCTGACTGTATTAAATATATAGTTTTAGATTTCCAGGAGAAAAACACACACACACATCTGTGTCTCTACATATGATTTTATTTGAGTTCAATCTACACTGTCCAGTACAGTAACTATTAGCAACTCTTAAATTCCTTTAAAAGGAATTTAAATTAAATTAAATTAAAAACTTAGTTCCTCAGTCATACTCATCACATTTCAAGTACTCAAAAGTTCTAGGTGGCTGGTAGCTACTCTACTGGAAATCACGGATATAAAATCATTCTGCTGGTACAGAAAGTTCTGCAGGTACTGCTGCTGTAGACAATACACTGAAAAATGTTGAAATAACCCAGGCTTGGTAAACTGATCTGCTACCTGTTTTTGTATATCCCAAAGTTAAAAATTGATTTTCCATTTTAAATGAAAGAAGGATAATCAAAAGAAGAATTTTTTTTGTGACATATGAAAAGTATGTGAAATTCAAGTTTCACTATTGATAAATAAAGTTTTCTTGGAACACAGCCATATTCATTCATTTACCCATTTTCTCTGTCTGCTTGAGTGCTACACTGGTAGAGCTGAGTAGTGCCACAGAGACCATATGGCTCCCAAACCTAAAACATTTACTGTCTGGCCATTTACAGAAAATGATTACTGACCCCAGTAAAGAGAAAACCTTAGTGATTAATATTCATGAGAATAGAAATAGAAAAGTCATTCTTGCCTGTGGAATGATTACTATATTCAGCTTTTATGCAAATTAGTCTGTTCATATTTGTCCTGACCAATCTGAAAATTAGAAGTTTGATTCCAATATTAATCTTTAGAGTGTTGAGCTGTTTTCTAATTATAAAAGTAATATATGCCCATTGCAAAACGAGTGGAAAACAAAGCTTCCTTCACCTTTGAAAAAAATTCCAGTTGGATTAAAGAGTTAAATAAATTAAAAAAATTAAAGTACTATGGACAAAGCCTTTCTAAGGATAACATCTAAGGCAAAAATCATACTTCGTTTACTTATTTTTAATCATGCCTTTGTTTACTTATTTAAAAAGACACTATCAGCCAGGCACAGTGGCTCATGGCTGTAATCCTAGCACTCTGAGAGGCCAAGATACGTGGATTGCTTGAGCTCACGAGTTTGAGACCAGCCCAAGTAAGAGTGAGGCCCCCATCTCTACTTGAAATAGAAAAACTGAGGCACTTGAGTCCAAGAGTTGGAGGTTGCTGTGAGCTATGATGATGCCATGGCACTCTACCCTACCCAGGGCAACAGCTTTAGACTGTCTCGAAAAATAAATAAATAAATAAATAAATAAGACACTATCACATACTACAAGAAGTACTAGAACCAAGAATTAATAGCTTTAGGATACATCAGCAAGAATTAGGCTAAGGACTAATGTAAAAACACAGGCAAAGGGTGAAAATAGAAAATTCATAAAAGAAGTAAACATGAAAAATAGCTTGTATTTGCTACATGCTAGGCATTATCTAAGAATTTTATATAATATATTAACTGTGCCATCAGGTAGAGATAACTTTTATCTGCATTTTATAGGTTAGGAAACAGAAAAAATACTTGATGTCAAAGAAACGCAAATTAAAATACTAACTGTTAAATTATCATAGATTAAAAAGCACAATAGCGCTTAGTGTTGGTGTGAGTGGGGAAGTGGGCAGTCCTGTGTTTCTGCCGAGAGTATTAATTGAGACTCCTGTCTTGACAGCAGCTTGGTAGTACATATGTACTGCTAAGACATATGCATACCCTTTGCCCTATTGAGTGTATTTCTAAGAATTTATCCTACAGAAATACTCTGATGAATATATAATGCAGGCAGTCCTTTTTTACATAATAGAATTCTGAAAATATTGGTGAAAGTGAATATGTGAAGGTTAAAAAAATCGATTCTGTTCCAGAGGAATTTAGAAAAGAAAGGTAGTATTTCTAATTATACATTTCCTTTATACCGTCTTCGATAACACATATTGCCTATACTTTGTTCATGTGCCTTTCCATTGTTCTTCTCTTTGGTGCCAGAATACCACTGAATGGACTGAGTTCAGGGAGGACATGATGGCAGCTCGAGATTAGCCACATTCAGAAGGCCCAGGGCTTTTTATCTTTGTGCCAATTATAAAAGTATATGATACGAGGCCTCTTATCGCTACTAACAGCACATTCATCTTTTTCTTTCTTCCACACCTCTTTGTAAAAATAAAAGCATTTGCAATAAAATATTCAAAGACAATGAAGCTGCCATGTAATAGTTCACAATGTTCACTTATTATTAAAAGAAGTACATTCAGAATATGAAAGAAGCATTAGGAATGTGGAATGCATGAAAATTAGGGTCTCTTGTACAAATATGTTCACTGTGCTGATAATAGTAAAATATATGAAATAAGCTACATCAGACTGATTAAATAAATTTTGGTACCTCTATTTAAAATGGCGTATGTATATTTATGTATGTATTATTTTCTACATATCACCTGAAAAGAAAAACCGTGATTAAAATGATTTGCATTAAATGGTTCCATTTTTGTTTAAAAAAGAGATACTCCCACCTGTAATTGAATTTTGTAAGTGATTGGCAAGGCTCCAATTTTATGTTCTTTCTAAACAGAAAGCCAGTTGTCCGGACACCTGTACTGAAGGGTCCATTTCCCCTCAGGGATCTTCAGCAGGCCTTGGCCATAGTCAAGTGTCTGTGGACATGTGACTGTTGCTGGTCTCTCTTTCCTGTTGCTCTACTTTTCTATACCCGAACTGGTACTCAGCTTCTCTTAATTACACTTTTATAATAAGTTCCTCTGTGTTTTTCTCTTTTTTAAATAGTCTCTTGATTATTCTTAGCTCTTTTGACTTCTATAAATATTTTAGAATGTTTATTTTATTAAATTCCACATAAAAATGTTATATTGATCTGGATTACATTGTAGCCACAGATCAATTGGAGGAGAGTGAAATTTCTGCAGTGTTGACTCTCCTGGTCTGCGAATGTGGCCCACATCTTCATTTCTGTAGATCTTCAGAGTTTTTCAATGAAGTTTTATAGTTTTTTTAATAGCATTCTTTTGCTGGATATATTCCTGGTTCTCTTAATTTTTAATGATATTGTAAATAGTTATCTCTTAAAATTTCATTTTCTAACTATCTGATTTAATAGATGAACATGTAATTGGTGTTTTTCTATTGATGCTGAATTAGTAACCTAACTAAATCATTATTAATTATGTCTATGGATTCTTTTAGATTTCTGTAAATAGTTTTGGGTTTTATTTTCTCCTTTCAAATACTTATCATCACAGTCCTTTGTCTTATCTACTGCACTGGCTAGGACTTCCATACGGTGAATAGGAGTCATTGTCTTATTTCTGATTTAGAATTTGATTTTTTTGTAGATAGCCTTCGTCAGATTAAGGAAACACCTTTCTATTTCCAGTTTGATAAAAGATTTTATCTTTTATCTTAAATATCTAGATATTTAATTTTATCAAGTATCTTTCCAGCATCTATTGATATGATAAAGTTTTCTCATTTAATCTGTCAGTGCAATAAAATGAACTGATCTCTGAATGTTAATATGAGACTTAAGATGGAATCAGCTTACAGCTTTACCTTTACACCTAAACACATTAAAAACTGGACAGAATCTGTGAAACAACTGTTGACAGTGGTATGAAACACGCCGTGCAGGACAGCGATCCCAGGGAGAGGGAGTCACAACATGAACCCTACACTTGCCCTAGCTGGAGAGAGGCCACAGCACAGGGCCAGGGAGTACAGACAGAGTGCAGCGATCTCCCTGGCTTGAGAGGGCCTATGAGAATTTTGGGAAATCAAGAAATCAGAGGCTCTGCATCTCACTCAGCCCGAGAGCAGGATTCCTCCTAAAAGGCCACAAAGCCCTGCTGACACTGTCCTGCTTCCTCGTTTCCCTGTCTTCACCTCTGACTGTATGTCTCTCACCGCGCTCCAGCCCCACTGGTTCCCTCATGTGTGTCAGGCGCTCCCACCTCTGGGCCTCTGCAGCATAGCTCGCTGTGAGTGGATCGCTCACCCCAGATCAGTGGTCCTCAGAGATGGTCTTTAGATCAGCAGCATCAGCATCACCTAGAACCTGTCTGAAATGACAGTTCTTGGGCTCCCTCCCCATTTCCTGAACCAGGAACTATAGGATGGGTCCATAGCCTGAGGTTTTTAAAAAATTATTTTAAATTAAATAAAAACTAGACTCTGAGTGTCAACAAACTCCATGTGGAAACTGCTGCTCTGGACAACTTCATTGCTGACCCCTCACTTCCTCCAGGTCTCTGCTCAAGTTTCCTTCTCAACTGGACACCCCTTAAAAGTGTAGCCACTGCCATCACACCTCCTGCGTGTTCCTTGCTATTTCTTTGATCTCATTTTCTAATATTCTTAAATACACTCGTATTATATTTACCTTCTAATATAGTTAAAACTTACTATTTTATTACGATTGATTTGTCCTCTCCACAGTGGAATGTAAGTTCTCTGTAGGTAGAAATTCATGTTTGTTTTATTCATTGATAAAATCAGTAACATTGCGGAGTTCACGGTACATGGTTGGCACTTTGAGCAAAGACATCCACTCTGTTTTGTCCTTCATGGTTGAGAGACAGAGTTGTGCTCTGGCAGTGCCTGGTAATCTTAGGCAAAGGCCTGTGGGTTATCCAGAGCCACAGATTTTTTAACTGACCCTCCAAAAAACAAGACCTCTCCTGAAGCAGACACCAAAGTTGTAAGATTGGTGTAGAGTCCTAGGCTTGCATTGCTACCCACTGCCTGGAAGCAGACTATGAGGAGTGCTACAAGAACCAGGTGTGTTTTCAGAGCCGCTTCCTTATAGTTCCAATATTCCAGAGCTTTCTGTGGTTGAAAATGGAAAGTTTTAAAAACGTCATGGAACAAAAACGTGTTTTTTAGCTCTGGCTCCATGCCAAATGTATGCAGAGCATTTTAAAAAGCAGACACCTAGGCTTTCCACACAAGCAGCTAACACTGGGATCTGGTGGGAAGCTGGTGTATGTTAAATGCTGAGAATCGTGGCCATAGATGGGCAGAAATCTTGGCCTCCAGGGGTAAGAATCATAGGGACTAAAACAACTGCAGTAACTAGTGACAGACAGAATGTTCAGACCCTCACTGTTGCGTTTTTATTTTGCTTAAATAGTAGAATCAAAACAGTATAAAGAAATTTATGTAAATAATAGTAAAGCTCTGGAAGATAAAAGGGCTGGAAATAAATTCAAAATTAAAACACTAGAAATAATGCCCCCTATATAACGCACAGCTTCAAGACATAAACCAAAGCTGAGGATGACAACAGGTTGCAGTAGCCAAAATTCTAAGATTAATGACATTAGTGTTCTTCCATTCCATGTTTTTAGAGCAAAGATGACTTTATGAACATCTGCATTGAACCCGACACCATCAGCAAAGGAGACTTTATAACTATAGGGTAAGTGGACTGGGGTTTATAGGAAATGAGGCCTAAGTAGTGTGTTTTCTCGGACTTTATTAACATCACAGTACCTCATGCAGTCAAAGAAACCCAATGAAGGCCTTATCTTGTTTGGGAATTTCACTATTTTTTTTGCTAGGGGCCTATGTGCACAGTGGCCCTCTCCCATTTTGGCCATCTGTGTTCGCTGTGGAGAGATCAGATTGTAAGAGCAGTCTGCTTTTCAGCTGAAATAAAGAATTCAGTGTGACATGGCCAACTGTCAAGAACTTTGGTTTCAGGGTCAGAGAGCTGAATACAAATTTTGATTCTACCACTTAACTGACATCATGATTCAGACCATTTAACTTCTCTGAATTCTTTTCACTGTCTATAAAATGAAATGGTATCATCTTTACCAATCTCAGGACTATTTTTCAGTCTCAGATGAGAGAATGTGTGTGAAAAGTCTTTTTAAATTGTGAAGCACTTCACAGTATCTGTTACTATGCATGTCAGTTCACGGTGTCCTATTCCCAGGGCGTTAATGGAAAACTCAAAGAGCACTGAGTACCTTGGACATTTCCCAGGCCTTGTTCCTATTTCTAATACAAAATATCCTTGCAAGTCCTGTGTGATTTGTTAAGCTCTACCTCTGCCAGAATCTTATTGGTTAAGAATACTATAAATCCTCCACCAGCCTTCAGAGCATCTGCGAAGCTGGCGTGTTCCCATGCCAACTGGGAATCTGCTTGCACCCTTTCTCGGTGCTTTGTCTCAGAGCTCCCCCTCGTGCCGGTCCAGGGATTAGACATTTCTGTTGCAGTGGCCAGGTCTCCATGGTTACTTCATTATCTACACCAGCAGCAGCAGAATGGTTTTCATTCAGTTCGTGGTGTTCTTGCTTTTGGTACAAATTCTTCAGATGTTTAATAGATGGTTCTACAGCCTTTGATTTACTTGCTGTTATCTGGAGTAAAGGGAAGAAGGGAAAAGTCTGTCTCTTCTCTACAGAGTTTCCAGAAACCACAGAGTTTTATTTGAGAGTCTGGCCAGTGGGACCAGTGATATCAAACCTCTATAATGTGTCTAAAAATAGAAAAAAAAAAGCAATTAGATTGCTCAAGTTAGGTAAAGTCATTATGTTCCACACTGTCAGCAGCAGCAGTGTCCTTTTGGTTCCTACAGGAAGTGAAATTAAATTATGCCTGTTTCCTTTTGCTGTCTGAAGAGGAGATTGTGAGCTTCCTTTTGAAAACTGATAATGGCCAGGCGTGTCATCTTAGCACTCTGGAAGGCTGAGGCGGGTGGATCACCTGAGCTCAGGAGTTCAAGACCAGCCTAAGCAAGACGGAGACTCCGTCTCTACGAAAAATAAAAAAACTGTAGTGGTGGGCACCTGTAGTCCCAGCTACTCAGGAGGCTGAGGCAAAAGGATCTCTTAAGTCCAAGAGTTTAAGGTTGCTGCGAACTATGATGATACCACAGCATTTATCCAGGGCAACAGAGTGAGACTGTCTCAAAAAAAAAAAAAAAAAGAAACTCTGATGATAATCCATATAATAAAGAATTACTAAAAAAAAAAAAAAAGAATTACTGTAGCCAGTAATAAATAATGGAATCGCTTTTATTTTATTTCTGCTTCCTATGGGTAGGTAAAGTTTGTACATGTAAATAGATCTGGCAGTTTTACTCCACAGCCACTTAGTCAAGCTAAAGATGCAGCATGCCAAGCAGACTGTTACCATCAGTGCCATCGCCCCTAGTACTTGCAGGGGACTGGTGCCAAGACCTCCTTTGGATACCAAATCCACAAACGCTCAAGTCTCTGATATAATATAGTATATTATTTGCATATAAGTTATGTACATCTTCCCATGTTTTCGATACCTACTACCATGTAAATGCTATGTAAATAGTTGTTATACTGTATCAGTTAGGGAGTAAGGACAAGAAAAAGAGTATTTGCAAAAGAGATGTAATTTTCAAAAATATTTTTCATTCTTGGTTGAATCCATGGAAGTGGGACCTGTGGGTACAGAGGGCTGAATGTACAGGGAATCATCAAAAAACATCTAAGATACTTGTTCATATGTATGACAGAAATATCTACTTTAAATTAGAATAAAAATATTTTCTTCAAGTAATAATCACAAGTACTATCCAAACGACTGAAGTGAGTACCTGTCCTAAAGAATTTAATTTCCTTCTAATGTTTAAATGAGACTAACAGCCTGAGAATTAGTCACTGAGTTTTACCTTCATGCCCAGTTCTCTACAGCAAGCAAACCTCCTCCATCTACGAAATACCACAGTGCTAAGCAAGAATCACTGTGGGAAAGTTATTCACAGAAGCCTGTAGCTTCACAGGCCATCTGTCCACTAATTTTAACTCTTAAGACGGGAAGAACTTGCTGTGCTGTTGTAACCTAATGCAGTTGCCATCACTGGATTCAAGCTTGTTTTTTTCCCCATCCCACAGAAGTAGAAAGATGAGAAACCCCAAGCTGCTTGCTGAGGGCACGGAGTGTCTCCAGGCCAGCAGGTGTGCCTTCCGTCTGCCTGAGGTGAGCAGGGGCTGGCAGCCCCGCCATGTTTGGCTCTTTCTTGGTCTGTTTGCCTTTCTGTTTCTCTCTCCCACCCCCACTTCTTAATAACTGGCCAACATTTAGATGCCTATTACGTGCCAAGCACTTTGCCAGGCTCTGAGTCATACATATTCAGGGAGACCTAAGGATGGCAGAACAGCCCTCTGCAACATGGATTTAGAGTGGGACTCCTGAAAGATCCCACTGTCCTCACACCAGGGTTCTTCTATAAAGTGATTTTTAGGTCTCCGGACCTTTTATTTTTCCATATGTAGACAACAGAATGCAGAGAGCTCTCAAACTGGCATGTGTTCATAGTGGGTTTTACTTGGAACCATTTTTATAAAGGATCTAAAAGTTGTTTTCAGTTCAGCAGTGAATTTTGCTGTATTGTGAAATGTGACTCTTAAAATAATATCTATAAGGGGAAAAACACCTGAAATATAATCTGAATTCTAAGTTTTTTTGATTAGTAATACCTTGGATAAAAAGAGGCTCTGTAGCTAGCCCCTGAAGAATTGCAGCCCTCATACTACTGTACTGAAACAAAGTGCAGGTAAATAGAAGGTATCCCCATGGTGACTGATACCATAGTTTCAGTACAGTGAATGTTGAATTAAAGGCATGAATTATGGAAGGATTTCATAGACTCTGTAATAATGTTGATATATCTTAGGTATAAGCCAAGCAAGTCTTAGAGAATAATGAAAATGATCTAGTGTATATAAAGGCTTGCTTTCTCAATTTTCACTTGAGAAAGGTTGAGGGCAAGAAGGACTATGTTATAGCAGGGTCCCTCCCTCTTAATACAGCAGCACCTCTGTAAATTGACTGCCCCAGGGACTAAAACAGCCTGGTCAACACATGGAAGTGGTGAACATAAGTAGGCCTACGGGACTGATATGTACATGTACATGTCTGGTCTGTGAAAAATAGGTCAACTTGAGGTGGTCAATATAGGGAGGCAGTCAACTATGGAGGGTCTACTGTATTTGAAAATTACATGTACAACCATCTTGTTCAAATCTCAAGAGACTCTGGGAGGAGGTGGGGCCAAAAAAAGTAAATAAATCCATTTTCGTGGATGGTGAAATTGGGATGCCTTCAGAACTAGCACTGTGAAAGGATGCTGGGATAAATCCTCAGAAAGGATGTTGTTTTCCATAACAAACTGCTCGGGTGTTGCGGTGAGACTTCCAACTCAAGCAGGCCACTGGCGTGGCTGTGAGTTCTGAGTCTTCTCTTCCCCACAGGGAGCCGGGGGCTCCTTCAGCATTGACAGTGAGGAGTTCGAAGCGATGCCCGTGGAGGTGAAGCTGCTCCCCAGGAAGCTGCAGTTCTTCTGTGACCCTAGGAAGAGGGAACAGACGCTGCGGAGCACAGCCCCGTGAATGGGCAGGAGATGAGTGCTGGGTGCTCCAAGGCCACGCTTTAGGCCACCAGTGGGACCAAAAGGGAACAGGTGCCTCAGCTGTCACAGGACCCCAGGGCATTTCATGGCAAGTCCCCCTGCCTTCTTCCAGCCATGCTTCCCAAGGTGTACTGTGCCACCAGCTTTGCTAGCGCATGCTTTTATTTTAGTGTTAACAATCGTCCCTCCTAAATATTTTCCTCAGGCTGGTTCAAGAAAATCCTCAGATTGGTTGGGTGGAAAGGCTTTCTTTCGTTTTCTCCCAAAGTGCAACCCCAGTGGAGAGCAGGCTCCTTAGTATGCTCCCCCATCCTGCACTGTTTGACCGTCCTAGGAAAACCCGGGGAAGTGCCTGCCTTCCCCCGCTGCCCTTTCTTGTTTCTAGGCTTCTCCCGGGTGCTGCTGTGCTATGAGCTGTGGCTCTTTTTAGCTTTCATTTCAGTTCTATCCTCAATCTAGAAACATATGTGAGGGTGTTTTCCTCTTCTGCCATGGCTAAAAATACTATAGAATGCTAGTTTTTATTTTTTTAAAGTAGTGCTTCCTAAATGTTGGTTTGCATGAGAGCCACATGGGGTGCATGTTGAAAACTGATTTTCTTGGGGCCCACTCCATTGTGGTAATTCAATGACCTCAAAAACCGGCCACCCTTCCCAGCTGATTCTTTAAGTGGTCCACAAACTATTCTGCTCATGTAGCCCCAAAGTATTTTGAAAAATCATGTATTTCCTCATATATCTAAGTTGATATCTATAATTTTTCATGAGAAGTTAAATAGTTGCCAAAATATGTACTTTCTGGTGTCATGTAAATATTATTTTAAAATAACTGTTACATTACTTTCAAACATATCAAGTGTAATTTAAATACCATACCAATTTGTCGGCCTTCATTCATCTGTAAAAATAAATGAACTAGTCTTTTAGTAGAAAATTTAAAATTGGTTTTTTACTTTGTGTATTTCATGCCACATTCAGCAAAGAATCATAATGTGGTATATTTTTGTGCTTGACATTAATTCTTCTCATCAACAAAAAATATAACTAGAAATAAATTTCAGTTCTTGCTTTGTTATGTTATGTAAACACAGAACAAATGTTATTGTAATCATTGGTATATAATTGATAGCAAAATGATTTTGATTATTAAAAATTAACATTTTATTACAATGTTCTCTGTCCTAATTAGCTTATCCAAGAATACATGAATGTTACTTATAGCTGAGATGGGGTTCAACATCAATCAGAATTATAACTGTGTTATGCAATTCTTTGAATTCCTTTGGGGTTACATGGCAAAAATCATAGTGTCCTGTCATCAAAAAATGTTACTAATGATCTATCAATTTGATTCGTTTATTGAAAGCCAAGAACTGAAAACCACCTGATTAGCTAAGGCTTTGTTAGCCAGTCATTAGCATCATTTACTTTTAACACTACCATTGACATTTTCCTTGGGTGCCCCTGAGGTTCTTACACACTAGAGGTCAATGCACCATAGAAAGATGGATGAGACCTAAGAAGAAAAATGGAGAGGGAAAGTGGGGGAGCAGACCTGGCAGCGTTGGCTACACACTCATTCCCAGGAAGATATACTTCAAGACAAACATGTACCACACAGAGAGAAGACCAATGGTTTAATGGATAATAGAGCAGCTATGAAGTCCACAAAAAATAAGACTTTCTTATTTAGCAGTATATTCTGGGTGGTGGTAAAAGCTCTGCTTTTAGCAAAAAGATAAAAGGTGGCTCCAAACATCAATGTAAAGATCAGCCACCCTATACCTCCCATACAGGAAGGAAAGAAGGTTCTTCATGAACCAAGAGAGTTTAGCATATACTGGTTCTGAGATGGAGTGTAGAGGCCACTGCAGACAGAACCTGGCTTCTTCCGTAAAAGGTTAATCAGTGATTCTAATTACAGTGGTACGTATGCTTAGGGAAGGATATTTAATCCACATTAAGAATCTTATTTTTAAACATAAAAATGCCCTGTTTCAAATTTTATTTTCTCAATTCAGGCTACTTCCTATGAAGGCTTGGTTTTCCTACTGTTTCCTTGCCCTGACCTTTTGTAGAACGCCCACATAAAAAGACACCCAAAGCTGCAATGCTGCGCTGTCCAGAGAACCTGGGCCCCTCTTCCTGTTTAGTACAAACCTTTTGGCAGATTAACTTTCCTCAAAAGTGAAGGTCATTGCTCTTAAAAATACAAGAAATAGTTTAATATGAAGTTTCCCTTTGTCCCATGGCTGACTTGCACACAGTTATAATTACTGTCAGTTCTTAGAGCAGCCCAAGAAGTAGGTGCCAGTTGAGCATCCTAATCTGGAAACCCTCCCAATGCTCCCAAATCTGAAATGTTTTAAGCACTAACATGACTCTAAAATGTCCATCAGAGTATTTTAGATTTTGGATTTATAACCTAAATGTTCCCATATCTTAAAAAAAAAAACAAAACTGAAATCCATATCTAGTCTCAAGAGTTTGAAGTGAGGGATACTCATCCTATAATATTTTACAGTCACATAGCTCAGAGGAAGAACTGAGATTTGAACATGGGCTGTTTGATTCCCAAACCATCAGTGTTAGCTATTTATACTAATTTTATTTACTTATTTATTTGAGACAGAGTCTCACTCTGTGCCCTGGGCAGACTGCCCTGGTGTCATAGCTCATAAATTCAAACTCTTGGGCTCAAACAATTCTCTTGCCTCAGCCTCCCAAGTAGCTGGGAAAACAGGTGTCCACCACAATGCCCCACTAATTTTTCTATTTTTAGTAGCAATCGGGTCTTGTTCTTGCTTGGGCTGGTCTTGAACTCCTGAGCTAAAGCAATCCACCCTCCTTGGCCTCCCAGAGTGCTAAGATTACAGATATGAGCCACGATGGCCAGCCATCAATTTATGTAATTATTTTTTTGCAATTTTTTGGCCAGGGGTGGGTTTGAACCCACCACCTCTGGCATATGGGGTCAGTGCCTTACTCCTTTGAGCCACAGATGCCCCCCTCTAATTTTAAATAAATGTTGTAACTTTCCAAAAGATTAGAAATGAAACTATAGTTTAGAACACACAAACACACATGTATACCAATACATACTGTTTGAAACTCAACTCTGATCAGAGATTCTGTGAAATGAAAGGGCTTCGGTTTCTGTGAGATAAGTGTGCAAGTGTCCTGATGTAACGGAGGGGCACAGTCCTGGCTCTTCTGGTGGTGTAGTTATTCCCAACTTTGGTTCCCGTTACCTGGATGAAGTCCATCCAGACTGTGGCCTCCAGACGGGCAGGTAGTAGTTCCTCAGCCTCCTCTGCCCTCACTAAGGGCTCTGCTCGTGGATGGGGTGGGTGACCGATCCTTCCTACCACAAACTACGTCCTGGACTAGGTGAAGGAATGCAGCACACATATTCATGTTAAAGTGTGAACTTTAATTGTAAAAATTGTTTTCTGTAAATATAGTTTTATCAACCTCTCTGCACACAACTTGGTTCAGATATATACAGATATGACACACATACATAGATGTTATTTGTACCACAGAACAAAATCATTTCCAGAAACATTTAGCTTCAGAATTAACCCCACTTTCTTTAGGCCTTTAAAATTATCACCATGAAAACAAAGAGCGCACAATGTACCTGTGTGTGATAGTATTCGGGGCAAAATTTATGTACTGTCTGATTTCACAATACGAGGTAAGGACTTGAAACAAAAATAGATTCCGTTTCTCTTATTGCTATAGCTCCTATGCTGGGGTTTTAATCAAAATCAAGTTTTTACATTTAAGGCGACAGGGAGGCTCCGCTGATCCTAACTCAGGAAAAACAGGAAAACTGTTTTTCCAAGGCTACTACTATTTATTTTCCAGGAAGGGTTTATTTCCCAGGCCTATAAAAAAAAAAAAATTAGCCAACAAGCTTTGGGTAAATAAAGGAAGTTCATTTTGTTTTTCCTCTGTTCTCCGTCCCTGCAGTCTCCCACCCAGGCTGGCTGTTCAAAAGCACGGACTCTACCATCGTCCCGCAGAGTCTCTGTGCGTATGCCAGACACAAGCTCTCTGTTTCTAACACCACCTTAAAAACTTTTTATACTTTATCTTTGCTTAATTTACCCAAAGTAAGGAATTTTCTCTCTAATGCTAATTAAATATATTTGCAACTATCTAACTCAGTTACTCCTGTGTGGACTTTTTATTGTGTGAGCATCTCTGGCTACTTTGTAACACCTTGCCTTATCCCCACGTTCCCCAAATGTCCTTAGCAAGTATGCAAATTTATTAGGAGTCGAAGTAAGCATTCTACAGTAAACGTAAGCAATTTGTGCCTTCCTTACTATAATTAAATAGACTTTCTCAGTTTAGGTCACATTAGCTCTACAATCCCGTGTTACGCTGGAATTCTAGAATAAATTCTTAAAAAGATGAAAGCAAGGCTCTATTTCTCCATCACCATTGCTCTACATAGCACTAGAAAATTCTTATTCCCTTTCTAAATTTGCAATTTCATCCAAGTGCCCCTAAATTCCAGCTCCAAAATTGAATTAAAGTGCCAGTTATAAAACCACCTCCCACTACCACCATGCATTCCCAGTTAGTAGACTAAGAGGCCTAATAATCAGAACGATCCCACTTACCCCATTTTATACTAGAGTTTTACTTAAGGTTCGTGTTTGTATGTTCATGTCCTAAAAAGTGCTGTCAGGATTTCACAGCACAGCTGCCTCATTCATTCTATGAAATACTGACACAGTAAAACTTCTATGGGGTTTTGGCTGCTACCAAATTACAAAGCTGCTCATTTCTTCCCAGATTATAGTTTTGAAATTTCAGTATCTGCATACTCAGTTCATCACATAGTAATATCGGTATAAAAATAAACTTCCATTTCTTATAAGTAAACATTAACTTAATTCACAGTTAGCCTTTTCCCATAATATGCAACACTCCAGTAGCTCCTGGGAACAGAGGTATATTAGTAATAAAAATGGAATATTAAAAATCCATGACTTGGGAGTAAAAGGAGCCCGTAACAACTCCTCTTCCCCTACCCTGAATCAGAAAAGAGTTTTCCTGAAGTGAGAAGGGACACGGCTGGGCCTGCTGAGGGGAGCCTTTGGCTCTGTGGGATTCTCACCTCATGCGGCTGGACATTTCCGATTTCAAGCCCGCCGGCTGGGGACGTAACAGGGAGCTAAGCCCATGCCTGCATGTGGGTCCCTGCATTAATTTTCTTGCCCATTTTAGAACTGTCATTACCCTAAGACAAGCTGATTATCGTACAATTTTACTCATCTGCCCCACCTGTCCGTCCTGCAGCTGAGAGGACCTGCAGGAAGGCTGCAGAAAGTGTGGCAGTCCATACCCTGGGCTGTGCAGTTTCAAAGGGGGGGAAACGGCCTGGGGTCCTTACCTCCTCTAGAAGGGTTAAGGTCCTACCACTAATAGGTTAATTCATTACTGCTCTTTACACAAGGTTCCCCAAAGGCATCAGTTTAAAGATAATTTTATCTTTTTATTGTGTCTGAAGGGCTTTCAATGTATCTAGACAGATAGCAAATCCATCCTTATAAACACCAGAATGAAAAACAGTGATGTAACTATGATTTATCTTCTAGCTAAAATATCATAGGTAGTTTCATGATAAATGAATCTTCACACGTGACATCAGGAATTACCCGCACCTGTGTGCTACTCTTAACTTTCCCATCTTGATTTTCACATGGAACAAGTTATAAATACAAGTTCCTATGTTAAATTATTCCTATAGCTACATGGTAAATTCAACTTCCCTCCCCGAGGCAGACAGAGGAAGGGCGGCAAGTACCTTCTCACTGTAATCATAATTACTGAGGACTGGACAGGCCCCAGGAGGGACAGTAACACTGGAATGGATCTACACCAGGCTTGGGGAATGCTTCATATTTAACTAAAATCAAGGCTAATTCTAAACCAATTTTTGGCCCATGTTTTTAAGTCCAGTAGGAGATGAGCCCTACCATTTCTGACTCCATGCGGAACAAGAGTTCTAAGCCAAGACAAAAGAGGACATTTCCCCAAAGGCTGAGTATTACCATCAGCTGAGCCTACAAAACTGAAAACATCCTCTTTAATAGGCCTTTCCACCATATTTTACCCAAACCTAGATTCTTGTCCACATAGAGAATCTTAACTCATTCAGGAATGATGGGGCAGCCCCAACATCACAGGTCAGCAAGTATCTCCAAGTTAGCACATGGTTCACAGCATGGCATGAGGCCAGGCTGACAGCTCCCCGGGACTAAGCCACATCGGCAGGGGAGGGGTGAGGCCCAACAGTAGAGAAGGGCAGGAGGCTACCCCCACCCTACTTCCCAACCCTGTGCCAGGAGGTCAGCAATAATAATGACCATTCACCACCTTCTTCCCAACAAAAGCAGAAGATTTCTCAGAAAATATATCAAGAGTAAGAGAAAAGCAGGTCCAATGGCTCCCAGCTTCTGTGTCACTTTGGAGGCATCTGTGTTTAGAACCTCACATACTCCCCTTGTAGAGAGCCGGCAGCAAATGACACTGGCTTGTACCTGCTAATTTCCAACATGGGGCAGGAGAGTTGGGACAGAGCAAGACTTCAAACGGTGACCATGGAAATAACTTCACAAATCACGCAAAATATACCCTGGAGGATGATAGACTGTGACTAAGGTAACCGAAGAGGTGATGTGTGTGCTGTTCAGCCACCTAGAGGCTCTGCACACGATTTATGACTCCATGAAGAAGGTGGCAAGGTAGAGTAGACTCCTTGGGTTCCCTCTTAAAGGGAGCAGCTCTGATTTGAGGTCAGCCAAGCCCAGGCCATGTGGCCTAAGACATGGCACTGCCACCCTGGTACATTCCTCTCCCAGGCCACCTGTACCCTGCATGACCATGAGGGTGGACACATGGAAATGCCAGACAGCTGCCTAGAAAAGTATGACATGAGGACAAACCCAGAAGTCCTGATTCACCAAAGAAAAATACAGGACCCTCATTTTCACCCTCTTATCTTTACATCAGACTTGGAGTTAAAACAGCAAGGAAACAAAAGGGTTTGGAGTCAGAGGGCTCTGGAGCAGAAATGTTTACAACAGCATACTTCCAGCAAATTCCCCAGCACCAGACAAAAAGGGTCTGTCTGTACCCTCCAGGAGAAGCAGGCCTTGCCTTTCACCCTACTCCCGTCTCTAACCACTCACCCCCAACTTAGGATACCCTGAGCCTCAGGCCGACTAAAAGCAACCATCACCTGACTCAAGTTAGGAAGCCACCCTACCCCTTGAGGAGTAAGAGGAGAGGGTCACTCATAAAGGGACAAACAGGGGAAGCTACAGGCTTAAACACAGATTTTTTTCTTTTGTAAGCAAATATATTACTGAAATGATAGCTAACCCCACACTACAAAAGAGAAAAAATTCATTAGTTGTATAGTTTACCTTTCAATGCCCAAACTTATTTATATATTTACATAAAAGATACTACACCTTGATTAATTAATGTCTATTTGCATGTCTACGCATGAATTATTTCCGTCTTGGATTCCATATCAAGGAGATACAGCGAACATACTCGAATCCAGCAGTAAGCCCTATGAACCTCACCTTGAAGTGAGACACGGGACCCATCTGTTTGGAGGCTGTCTCTCTGCTGTCTACCATTAGCCTGGCGGGGGCTTGGTCAGAGACATGGGTACATCTATATGTGCTCCAATAACTGGGCAGAAAGATGAAAAGGAAGAAACTGTCACCAACAAACTAGTATCGGGTTGTCACCTCAACAATGGCAACAAAGGCCTCAACACAACTCACAGCTTTCTGGCTGGCTGATAGTCCCTGTCTCGCTCACTCTGCCTTCCTTCAAATGCCAGCTGAAGAGAACAGGCAGGTAGCAAGAGCACCCGTCCCAGACCAAACACCTCAAAGGGTAGATAAGTGCACTATGGCACTCAGGGCTTCCTGACACTTCTTCCGTGAAGGCACTGTCGAGTTTTCCAACAAATCTGTTAGATCGCTGGACCAATTAGCTCAGCCTAAGGAACGCTGCTTCTGCGAAAAAAAAGTTAAGTTTGGCTCCAGGGTAATGATTAACATCACACTCCAACCTCTGAGTTAACCAGAGTGTTTTATATATTACGGAACCCAGGAAATCTGTGTTGCCCACCGGCCCGGCTGGCAGCGCCTCCAGAGAACTAGTCCAGATGAAGAAACTGAGGGCTTCTCCATGCTGCTTGAACCTCAACTGGTCTACCTTTTGGTAGCCCAAATTCTGCCCTTTAAAAATACCCCAATTACTCCAAGAGGGTGGTTAACCCTTAAGAGAGGTTAACTTGTAAAATGAATTTGCCTGCAAGCTCCAAGGCTAGCATTGGCCCTGAAGGAACTGGCCAACCCATCCTGAGGAGGGCTTCCATGAAAGAGGAATATTCCACTGAGTTGCCACCAGTAAACTACTGTGAGAAAGGTTCCAAGGCTTCATTCTACAATTTTAGTTTTCAGCTCACTTATAAGCAACCTTTCTCTGTCATTCTACCCTTAAGAGACACTCATATTTGGTATCAGAAACATCCTTTTGTCCTTTTGTGGTCCCAGCTCAAGTAAACAAAGACTGAATTGCCTTAGTCTTAGTTCTTTTCTTAGCGAACAACAGAAAAGGTCTGGTCCCTAGACTACCGACTCCTATACCACTAAAAACCCTGACTGCTCACCTGGTCTAGCTGAGGTCTGGTTCCTAGACACTGACTCCTACAACTGCTAAAAACCTTGACTGCTCACCTGATCTAGTGCCTGCCTTCATGTGGATGGAGATCTAAGGCCATACTGGATAGACGGTTGTCTTATTCTTGAGTACATATACCAAGGGGTATATGACTGTTCAGACAGACATTCTGAACAGTCAGTCGATCCCCATGTTTCCAGGGCTTAGCAGCAGGGAGTGATTTAACTCCTAAAACCAAAGCTAAAGGACAAGCAGCTCTCAGAGAAAGTAGCAGATCTGAACGTCCTATGCCAAAGCAGACCACAAAGCCAGAGTGGTCTCACCTTACTTCTGGGTAGAAAGAGCAGAAAGGAAATTGCAAAAATTACATTTGTTGTAAAGTATAAACAATATTCCTTTGTGTCAACTTAAGAAAGAAATGAGGCCCTTTGGAGGTCTGGGGTGAACTCTAGGCTGCTGTCATCCCACGTGAGCGGTTCCAGAGCCCTGTGTCCTTCCTATGGACAACAGGGGTTGTCAATGACCAACATGACGTCAATGCCATAGGCCTCCAGCAGGTCCATGAGAAAGCTCCGGTCTCCTTGAGGGTCCAGACCCATGCCTCGGGCATGCTCTGCTGTCAGAGTTTTGTCTTGGCTGGCAGACACCTCCAACAAAGTCTGAAATATCCGATTGTTCTGTTCTAGGAAAAACCTGAATTTGCAAGACAAGATGCAGAAAAGGGAGAGGGAAGAAAATAAAAAAGCTCAGCAGATAATCCACACTGAAGCTATATGCCAGTTTGTTTAATACACATTTTAATGGCTTCAAAAACAAACATATCTTTTAAAGGAAGAAAACAGGGTGAAAGGTAAAATCAAACCATTATTAAAATGCTATTAAGGTAAAAATAAATAATCAAAATGCTATTAGGGTTAGCAAAAAAACCATATGACATTAATCCCACAATGAGTGGAGAAATCTCTGAGCACTGACTGCTAAAAATTCATTTTCCTGTAAGAAGGAAATCACCAGGGTTAAACACAGGCTCAGGGAGAGGGCCCACACTCTGCTTTCCTTTCTCTGTTTAGTCATAAGGGAAAAAGAAATGTAGGAAAAACTATAACCTAGTAATGCAGTTACTGGCCAAACAAGATTTAAAGTGAGAAACTGAAAGTCACCTGTGAAGCCCTAAATAGGTTATCAGAGCTAGCAACAGCAAGTGAGCCTTCTAGAGCAAAGAAAGGCATAGAAGAGGTCCTCCAGCTCCCAAGCCATTGCAGATGGCCCAGACTGACAAGGTCAACACAGAGAATGGAGAGCTCGGAGGAGCTGAGGCTGGCAAAGGGATATTCTGAAGCCAACAGCCCAGAAGTGCAGGTGCAGGAGGAAGGGGAGATCAGCCCCAGGCAGTGACACTGGCAGCCAACATTGTCCCTGGGTGTGTGTTCTTCTTTGATTACTCTTTCTGAGAAGAGGAGAATTACACATGGAACAAGATTTACAAGTCACAGCTCTGGAGTATTGTGTGGACAAATGAGCCATGCTCAGGAAGGATTCCCAGTCTAGTTAAGCTGGGCCCCCAGTGCTCTTGGGTTCAGCAAAGGGACCCAGCGCCTAAAGCAGCTCTGTGTGCACAGGCATTTCAGAGGCAATGGCCCTTGTCAAACCTTTATGAGACTGTGGTTCTGCCCAAGTCCCAGATACTTTTCACCAAAACAGCAAGCAGGATTTTGAGAGTCAACTATCAGATCAGTGTCTCACCTTCCTTGAAACATCCACATTAAATTTTTTACATCAAATCCCAAGTGCCAGGCTCGGCGCCTGTAGCACAGTGGTTATGGCCATATACACTGAGGCTGGTGGGTTCGAACTTGGCCCGGGCCAGCTAAACAACAATGACAACTGCAACAAAAAAATAGCGGGGCATTGTGGCGGGCGCCTATAGTCTCAGCTACTTGGGAGGCTGAGGCAAGAGAAAACGCTTAAGCCCAAGAGTTGGAGGTTGCTGAGAGCTGTGACGCCACGGCACTCTACGAAGCGCGACATAGTGAGACTCTGCCTCAAAAAAAAAAAAAAATCCCAAGTGCTGATCCCGAGGCGGGTCCCTGGGTGTGAGCTAAGAAGAGTAAACAGGAAGCTGGGAGAATTAATCCTGCTTCAGTCTCCACTCTGTTCACATCACAGAGGGCTGGATGAAATCAGTGCTGAGGTGGGAAAGGCCCTGGTTCCTGCCCCACCACTAAGGGATCTGGGGGAAAGAGATCTAAATTAATTTGAGAGTTAAAAATTCAGATTATCCCATAATACTCAGCACAACTGTTTTATTGCAATGGATGAAAAGTCCCTGAGTCCTGAGGGACATGAGGAGCTTCCATGTGGTGGACAGTCCTGATGTAAAAGCCCAACAAGAAAACCAATGCTGGGACTCCTTTTCTCTCTTAATGGTCCACCCCTGCTTCTTTCCTTAAGTCCTCTGGGTCCCCCAATGGCATTTCAGGGCTCAAGGTTGCTCTAAGTGACCCTAGAAGCATTCCTGGACCTCAGTGGGTGACATGGGAGGGATGTAGGTCATCCAAAGAAGTTAGCGCTGATGGGACCTTGAAGAGGCCACAGAGCCTAGGCCCAAGACTCACAGCACAAACAGGTCCTCTTCGCAAGGGCTGCAGTCTTCTCCTACCTCCTGGGAATACAACAGCATTTGCCTGTGAGGAAGGAGACACCATCAGACTCTGGCACAGCTCCCAGGACCCCAGTTACAGGCAAGGCATCAGCCGGGCATCTGCAACGGGCAGCACCAGCCCAAAGGCAGGGAGAGAAAGGACAGGAAAAGGATAAACAGGGCCCGGACTCCAAACCCCTAGGGTCTGGGGCCAGTTGTGATCCTGGCAACCTCAGGCAAGTAACAATCCTCCCTAACTGTCCATCAAATGGGGATGATGTGTATGATGCCATTTATTTCACAGGGAACAACACCAGATTCTTAAGAATGACATGAGATGGTGCATAAACAAGTTTCCAATACAGTGATCCCCGCAATGGAGACAGTTAATAAACAGCTGTTTTAAACACTACACTTGGGCAAATCTAAACTAGGTCATTGGGGAGTTTCTGGAAGCTAGCCTAGCTGTCCTTCCCTGGGCCTCACAGATGTCCATCAGAAAGACACCAACCACATGCACCTGCTGCCCTCCTGTCAAGGCAACACACCGAGAGCCTGGCGTCCCCTCACTTCCATCTCCTGGGCAGCATCAGACTGGCAGAAATGCATCGTGAGGGATGGGTTAGCAGGACAGGCTTTACAGAGACCCCCTACCACCCTGAGGCTGTCCTGGGAAGTGTGGGACATCCGGGACAGCAGAGGCCCCTCTTGGCCCCAGCTACTGCCGCTACCTCTGCTCGTTGAGCCGCCGGTACTTCTCCCTGTCAGCACTGTTGATCTTCAGCAATGGCTGCAGGTGGTCGTGGTGTGTCTTCACGTTCTGGTTATCCACATAGACATCGTACAGCTCCCGCTTCTCCTCAAATATCTTCTCTGTGGTGCCTATGGAACCCAAGGTCAGGGCAGCATGGACTCGCCCGGCCCCACCAGGAAACAAGGAGTCCAGGTGCCCCGTGTCTGGGAGGAGGAGAAAGGCTGGAACATCAGGGCAGGGCCCTGTACTCACAGGCCACATAGGACACCTCTACCTCCAGGCTCTCGATGTCAGCCACGTTCACGTAGAAGAAAGGCTTGGACTCAGGAATGGTGCCCCCGATGCCGGGCAGCGAGACGTTGGCCAGGCAGCAGCAGCAATAGACTGTGGGACAGAGGGGGAGCGGAAGTTTGCACCCGCCTTCCCGACATCAGAGGCTGTTGCCAGCACCTTCTCTGAACAGCCAGCCTCTGGGAAGCAGCATAGGGTCTCACTCTAGTACCCACTTCCTCTCAGTCAGGTAGTCCTGGTGTTCTGAGGAGACTCAGAGGGAGAAGCTTTTAGGGTTCTACAGCAGAACCATGTCAACAACACTCTTACCAGACCCAACTGACATTTTTCAGTCTTTCTCTTGCTAGTCTTGCATAGGTCTTGGTGGACCTTTTGGTTTCTTGGAACTCTGGCCTAACCCTTGCATCTTCCAGTCCCCTCCTTCTGCCTCTTGCCCTGAAGTCCCTTCTGTCCTTCATCAGTCCCCCTCCTGCACCTGGCACACCTCTCTGTGCTCTCTTCCCCAGGTGATGCTGCATATCCTGTCATCAGTGCAGTCTCTATGCCACTCTTGACTCAGCCCGGTCTTCCCCAAAGGCCCAACCCTGCTACACAATGGGGGATGGATGTCTCCTGGGAAGGCCTCCCAGGCACCATGCACTTGTCATGTGCCCCACACTAACCCTATCAATCCAGCCCCCTCAGCGCTCTGCAGTCCCCCATTTGGTGGTCCCACCACCTTTATCATCTTCGATGCTGCCTCATCACCACCTCACCTGTCAGAGCCTTTACAACCCAACTAGACAACAAATTTTGTGCAGTTTTTCTCTTAAATATACCTAGAATCCATCTTTGCTTTAATCCAGTCCCTTTCTCCCAATCCATCTTCCACCTGCCCCCACAGCCCATGTCCAATCATGTGGCTTCCGAGGCTAAAGTCTGTGCTCCCCTTGCTGTGGCCTGAACTCATTTGAGCTTGGTCAGTGACCGAAAGACTCAAGTAGTTTCTGTTACGGAGAACATGAGCAGAGCCCCTGACTGCCTTCTAGTTACCTCGGTAGCACACAACGCCCACAGGTGGGGGAGAAAATATCAAAATGCGCTTTCGAAGTAAGGCAAATTTCCAGAGGATGAGGATCTGTTCTCCAAAGAATTTAATAAACTGAGACATGCAGCCGGCTGGGTGTGTGATCTGAAAAAATTAAAAAGGGGTGAAGGAGGAGGAGGGGAAGAAAAACAGCTCATTAGAAATACTGTAAAAAATTTCCAACACAAGTGGATGCTAAACACCATACCCTCACCCCCCAGATCTAAAGTACAACCAGACATATTATGCGATGCTACATCCACACAAAATGATGTTTTTCACCTTGAAAGTTTCACCTTTAAACTAGATGTCTACACTACCACAGCTCCCCGGACAGTTTAGGGATCATTGACTATGTTGGAGAAAGAGGTACAGAGGAAGCGAAGCTTAATTTAACTTTTTAAAAGTCAGAAATAAAAGTACCTTTAAGGAGACAGTAAAACAAAAAAATTCAGCAGGAAAATATTATTGAGCACTGTAAGCAATGAAATGATGAGCAAACAGTCCAGATCAGATCCCCAAATATACAACATACGGGGACTGGATACAGTGTAACAGCCGGGAGGCTTCCGTACAGGTCACAGGCCCAGCCCATAAGGCTGCACTTCCCACCGCCTTCCACCTGATGCTGTGCCAAGGCCTGGCGCCCCCTGCAGGCTGCCTTCTAGGAGCAGAGCCAAGGGCTAGCACCGTGAGTGGATCTCTGACCCCAGAAGAGCAGATCTGAAATCTCGGCTCTGCTGCTTACTAACAGGGGGCCTGGAGAAGGCTGGTGGACGTTTCTGGTTCTCTGTCCTCTGGGAGACCACTGCCTATCTCACATGGACCCTGAGACAAAAAGTGAAAAGCTCAGCACATAGGAATAGTCATACACAGCGACCACTACTAGATAAAAGAGATGCTTCAAACCAGGCATCTGAGCTCTTCCAAATGTCACTTCCATGCCAAAGTGCCAGAAGCAGGAGTGCTTGTCACCCATTAGGGACACAGGCAAGTGCACATCTGAAGAGGCACTACACCAAGGCATATACTACCGGTTTAACAACTAGGAGCCCTGGTGGGGGTGGTGACATTGGAGCCACCAGGCAGCCTCTGCACTCCAGCAGCCCAGACCAGGGCTGTCTTCATCCTCTGAGTGCACCTGCTTTAGGCAGAGAGGATGTCCCTTTCCCAGGCATGGCCCCTTCACCGATGTCATTCACCTGCCCTGTTCCAGGAGAAAGTCAGCTCTCCACTGAGCATGCCTTGTACGTCCTCCCCTACCCCCACATCTCAAATCCCCCAGGAGCAGAGGCTCCGAGTGGCAAAGTCTGGTCGGATCCCTCCAACCCACTGTATTTCATCAAATTCACTCAGCAAACCCACAAGAAAGGGCACCAAAGCATGGCCCAGTTCTTCCCAGCCTTCCTGTGGCTGCTTCTAGTCCTTAATATATGCTTCCACTGCCCAGGAACCTGGCAGGCCTTGCCCAATCTAGCAGGCCTTAGAAACCTAGAAGGAATGATTGGTCCTTAACTTTTATCATTTGTTCATGGATGTCTGTATGCATTCATTCAAGAAATATTTCTGACGTGCTTATTTGTGCCAAGCACTAAGTATTCTAGTTCCAACAATGAACAAAACTGACCTGGTCCCCGCCCTCACAGTTTATAGGCTAGTAGAGAAAGTCAGGTAAACAAGCAATTAAAATACAGCCTGGTGAGGGCCATGATGGAAGGTCAGGTTACTGGAGCAACAGAGGGTTGCTTCATCTCATTTTGGCAGAGACAAAGAAGACTTCCTGAGGGAAGGGACCTCTAGGCTTCACCATAAAGGATGACTGATAGGGACCTATATTCCTGGCAGAAATGCCCAGTGCTTTACAAAGGCCTGGGAATGTGTCACTTCCAGGGAATTGCAAATAGTCCAGGTCCCACCTGGCCCAGTGGGACCAGTGGCTGGTGGGAAAGCAGGCATCTGAGGCTGCCTCCTCCCTTCTGAAAGAGTCAGCGCTGGGTGCTTTTCTTCCCCTCACCCTGTCCTGCTCAACTGCACGAGGCAGAAGACATTTCTCCTGCTTTCATCCAAATCCCTTTTCTCAGCCTTGTTTCTTTACGGGTAGTGCAGAACTCTCTTTTCCTGATGTCTGTGGTCTCGCCAGCAGGTTTTCTCTCCAACCTTCCACGTCCAGTACTCTGTCCTCTCTTTACTCCAACGTCCTTCACCCCACCCACCCACCCACCCACTAGGGGACCTCTCCATTCCTGGAGCCCTTCCTGCCCTGCCTCTCCCTCCCTTTCCCCATTTCGTATGGGGAGCACTTCCCAGCCCCTGTTGGCCTCTCAAACTGGCTTCCATCCTTCCCGTCTTCCTCCTTTCCAGTTTATTCTTTTCCCTTTTGCAGTAGTCTCAGATCTGACTCTTAAAAACTTATCTTTAAAATTTGTCTTTAGACATGCTATCAAGGTGTAAAAATTCATTGAACTTATAATTTTTAAACTTGATTCCCAAAACGACATAATTCAATAAAAACATTACATAACAATGTCTTAATACACGTACATACGTGATTACGTGATTTTCCATACACGACAATGGAATACTATTATAGATACCATTTTTTGAGTGCTGTCATTTTTTTTATACATATAAGCAGTACTCTGCCCTCCACAATACTGTCCCTTATCTCCAGGTAATACATATCTTATAATAACAATCCAGTATCCATATATCCATGTCCCATGTTTGCATATACATGTGTGTATCTCTGTCTATCCCCAAGACTGATCATTTAACATCAGTGTCCTCATACTATACACAAGGTCAGCCCCCTCTATCCACTGGTTTCACATCCACAACCACAGACCAAAAATATTTGGGAAAATCAGTTAAAGATAACAATACAACAATAAAACATAATACGAGTAGAAAATAACTGTAAGAAGTATACAGTAGAACAACCATTTACATAGCATTTACATTACACTGTTGACTGTGTTTCTTGGAAGTGAAATAATGGACCATAACACAGTCTGTCTCAAAATTTTCATAGTGATCTTTATATCAGATATTTATAAGTAATCTAGGGATGTCTGACAGTACATACTGTCCCCGACTTGTGATGGCTCAACTTTAGGAATTTTCAACTTCACAATGGATTTATTGTGCTATACCCATCTTAAGTTGTGGAGCTCCTCAAGACGTTGATGGAATTACAGTCTCTACTGAATGGTTACCACTTTGTACCATGTCAAGCTGAAAAAGCCCTAAGTTAAAAACATCATAAATCAGGCTCTGTCTGCTGTGTCACATTAAATATGCTTTCAACTTATAGTATTTTTGACCTATGGAGTATGTATCGGGACATTATCTCACCATAAGTTGAGGAACATCTGGTATAGGAGGATGTGTGTAGCTCACATGCAAACACCATTCCTCTTTATATGGGGATGTGAGCATCTGCAGATTTTGGTATGGGGGGGCTGGAGGGGGGGAGTCCTGAACCAATCCCTTATAGATACCCAGGAATCACAAGTTTTCTGCACCTTGTAATTCCCATATAAAACAGACCTGGAATACTTTCAATGTTAATTTCTTATACTCTAATTCATTATTCATGACAGTAGTTTAATATAATATATGGACTTTCCAGTTTTCTACTGAATTCAGCATTCTTACACATAGATCACTCTGTCCTCTGGACAGATCTTGAGGAGTAAGGCTGCTTAAACAGTAAGTACATATATTCTAAGTTTTGATGTGTTGACATACTGGTTTTTAAAATGATTTGCATCTCCAACCTATCAAAGTACCCTTTCCCTGTATCTCTCTGTTCCAACAGGTATTTTGATGAGCTGCTGCCCTCAGTAGGGCAAAAGCACAAAGCAATTTTCCTTTTTCTCCCTTTGTCCTTCATTGCTGGCTCGTAGGGAGAGGAATCTGGGGATATCCTGGTCAGCTCCTGGTGCGTTTGGAGATAGTCTAAGTAGCAATTTAACTCAGAGAAAAAGATGGGCCCGAGTCAGAATCAGATAGAAAGATGGCAGGATTCATGTCAGCACAAGAACAGATTCCCTCAATGGCCATTTTTCTTAATCACTATTTCTCAGTTCATGCCGGGAAATCTGCAAACCACATTTCCTGGATTCCAATGTCACTGGCTTCCTCTTAGGCTCTTTCATGGGGAACAAGGCCTGGAGACCAGAGAGTAGGAGGAAGGGAGGACTCTCCTGGATGTGTCACCTCTGCTAGTATTTCCCCAGCAGCAGAGGATACCTGTGACCATGGCCTCTGGCTCTTCTGTGCCCTCTCAGCATAGGTTTAACCATGTTCCCTGAAGGATCCCCATACCAGACACCTGGTGCCATCCTCAGAGATCTGAACACTGATCTGCAGAGCTCCTGTAGGCTCCCATGGCTTTAAGAATGCCTCTCCTCCCCCTTGTGACCCCAGCCCTAGGGATATGTGGCCGACAGCCTCTAAGATAGCCCCCAGTTGCCCTGGCTCTCAGTATTCACAGCCTTATGTAATCCTCTCTTCTGGTTGAGTAACTTGCCTCTAACCAAAAACATATGATGACACTGCTGGGGCTGTCACTTCTAAGATTGCATTAGGAAGGGTTCTAACTTCCTCTTGCTAGCTGACTATCTGTCACGTTGGCTTTGATTGAGCAAGCGGCCATACTGGAAAGATCCACTTGGCTGAGAACTGAGGGCAGCCTTCAACAAACAGCCGTCATGGTGCTGACACCTTCAGTTCTAGAGCCCTCAAGGAATTTAATCTTGCCAACACCTATATGAGCTGAGAAGTAGATACTTTCCCAGTCAAGTCTTCAGATGAGACCCCAACCCTGGAAGATACCTTGACCACAGACCATGAAGCAACTGGCCCAGTTTAGCCACAAGTGGATTCTTGACTATGAGATAATAAATGTAACACATGCTCTTCTAAACCATTAATTTCAGGGTAACATGTTACATCACAACAGAGGACTAGTACAGGGTGGTGGCTGCTGTCTGTAATTGCTATACATTGGCTCCCTTTTTACTCCTCCAGTTTTCCAACTCCTATATTGCTGATTCCTTGTGTTGAATTAGTTTGAAATACCTAATATGGCGTCTGTGTCCCAGAAAGACCCCAGCTGGTATTTTATTAGAGTTCAAATTCCATGGTCTAGTATTTAAGGTTCTCTATCATCTGATTCCAACCTATTTCTCCAAGCTTTCCTCTGACGACCAGCTGACAGAACCACTCTTTAAGTAAGTTTAAAAAGTGCTACAACAGGTATAGAAAAATGGTTAGCATAATGCCCAACTCACAGAAGGTGCTGGAAAAATGGTAGGCCATGGCTCTCACTACTGCTCACACCGTCCCTCAGTCTGGAATTAGCATTCTTCACTCTCCACCTAGCCAAATACTCAAGGACCAAGTCCTCTACTAAGACACCTTCCCAGGGCTCTCAAACTCACAGCATAATTTCTCTGCCAGGGGACCCTAAGTTTCCACTAAAATATCTTGTGACCCACCACAGGGAGGGTGGAAAGAGAAAAGAAGATTCACGGCTTTTAGTCAGCTTTATACCCTTCTAATGACTGATGCTTGGCCAGGTGTTTTGTTAACTATAAACAAACATAATCCAGTGTCAAAGCCAAAATTCTTTTGTGACGTTCAAACTCTTCATCTTTAGTTCAAATATCTGACTTTAAAATATCTGAAGCAATCATAGAATTAAATCTACCTTTTCCCAACTAGGGGTCCAGCATGACAGGCCTACCTAACATGCATGGCTCTGCACTGTGATTACAGAAATGACTAGAAAGCATAGTGTTCTCATGTAAGTTATCTTATGTTTTAAATAAATCCAAATGCTTCTGTTACAACCTACTGAAAGCAGACTTTTTGCACAAGCCCAAGACATAAATTCCTCATTCATTTACAAGTTAATCCCCAGCTACTGACCCCAAACACAAGCCCAGCACTGTGTGAGAGCACAGCTGACCTCACCTTCATCTCAGGGTACATGTATTGGTGGATGGAAGGCAGCCAGTAGACAGGGGGCAGGCTGCTGCCTCTGCCAGGCCCGGCATGGAGCACCCCCTTCTTGTCCTCATAGAAGGCAGCCAGATGAGAGTAATGTCCCGGCATCTCCAGCTGGTGTCTGCACAACACACATACACACACGCACAGTGAGAACAGCTGTAGCCATGGCTCTGCTGTGAACTTCCCCAACTCAAGGGTTATTATAGTGCTTAGGAGCAAAGGGCCTTCCTATCCTCAAAAGACCAAGCTCTCCATTTAGAGGTTGCTTAGGATGCCTCCTTTGATGTTATAGAAGATCCTTAGGAAAGGCCCAAACATGGGCCTGAAACTCTCTGACAGCATCATGGAACACATTCTTTTTCTCATGGGAAACAGACAGAACTAACAGACTATGACTAATGCCTATTGTTCTCGAGCAAGGTACACTGGAGACTGGGTGGCGCTTGCCAGAGAGTAGCTGCTTACTGTGACAAGGGGACACTTGGAAGCTTACAAACTCCCTTCTTAAAGCTGTTCTTTGTCTGGAACTCATGCTTGCTTGCCAGCTTTGTTGTTACAGAATAAGGAGAAGCTCACCCCTCAATTGCCTCAAATCAGGGAAAACAAGTTATGACTGGATGTCACTAGGGCTTATAATTACTACATCAAGTAATAAAGAAAAAGCTTCAGAATTTCTTCTATTCCCATCCCAACCAGGTCAGCAGAGACTTGGCCGTGGATGGTTCTGCTGACTGACCCCAAACGGACACCCTGGACCATGTGGACAGGGCAAGTCCTGCCCCAAGTCAAGTGTAGGAGCACTGTGGGGAGTGTTTGTCACTATGCAATCACTATAGAGGTGATAGAGACTGAACTGTGCCCCCATAAAAGGACATGAAAGAGCTCTAATAACTCAGAACATCACCTTATCTGGATAGAGTTTTACAAAGGTAATCAAGCTAAAATGAGATCATCAGAGAGGGTTCTAATCTAGTGTGACTGACATCTGTATAAAAAAGAGGAAACTCGGACCCAGAGACACATACAGAGAACACCAAGTGAATATGAAGACAGAGATCAGGGTGCTGCATCTACACACCTAGGAACCCCACAGATTGTGGATAAACTACCAAAGGCCAAGAGGGAGGCAGGGAACAGAGTCTCCCCTACATCCCTTGGAGGGAGCCAACCCTGCTGACACCTTGATTGTGGACTTCTACCCTTTGAACTGTGAAATAGTAAGTTTCTGTTGTTTTAAGCCACCCAAATTTTAGGAGTTATGCAGCCCTAGCAAATTGATTTAGGGCAGAGTCAAAGTCACTAAAACCCTTTGACCCACTTTTACCTTCTCCGCATTCTACAATTTCCATCAAACAATGAGAAAGAAGCAAGGGGAGGCATCCCCAATTATGGATGGCCTCAGAACAACTGTGATTACAAATAGAGACTTCTCCCCCTCCCCCACAAACTGCCATTGTGGCTTACTCCAAACTGTGACAAACAACTGCTTAGAGTCAAGATTTTCAACCACCAACTGGCAGCCAGCTGTGTGCCAACCACTGCCACTCCAGAGTGACTTACAGCTCTCAACCTCGAGGTGATGGTAGGAGACCTTAAGGCTAATTTATATTTTAAAAAGAAAAATAAAGTCACTCTATTCAAAAATGACTAACAAACTAACTTCCTCTCTGAATGATCACTCTAATTTCAGGATCCCTGTACATTTTGTTTTAAGCTTTGCACGAGGAGGTAGCCATGCAGTAGAATAATAAATGACTGTCTGGGAGGTGTGTTTAATCATTTCTTCACTCCTACAGACATTCCCAGGCTGGATAGGAAATCAAGGTAGCTAAGCTGTGTCTGCCCATCCTGAAAAGATGGCAGCTTTCAGATACTCTTTAGGGATGTGTGTCAAATTGATCAATGTCTGACTGATAGAAAATCACACAAGGACAATTAAGTTCAAAGGTTTAAGATCTAGCTTCTCTAAAAAAGAACACTGAGAATCATTTTATCATATTCCTAATACTATATTTTCTGCGTTAAAAGAAGCTCTGTCAACAGTAAGTTATGTAATAACTTTTCATTTTCTGGGTTTATCATGTGCTGATTTGCTATACAGTTGTCTTTTCTGTTTGACAACATTAAGCCCTAAACTTGAACCAAGATCCTAAAGAAAATTTCACTATTAAGTTAAGAGTCCCTTAGAGAAAAAGCTAGGCTAGCATAAAGATTCTATCCTTTGACAGCCCAAGATAACACTCTCTGATGGGACAGAACAAGGTGATAACGTGGAATATAGAACATGAACACAGATAAACTGGCAGTTCTTGGATGAATGTTAAACAGCTATTGTAGGAAAGCCTCAAAATTTAAACATGCTATAGATTTTGCAACACTGTCAAACCACAATATCAAGATAAACTAAAAAGCACTGAAACAAGGCTGAGGGCCAGACAACAGGTTAATCTTCAAAGATGATGTAAAAGGAGGCCTTCCTGGTGAGCTTGCCTGTAAGAATGCATAGATTAAGAAACCGCCACTCTGAAATGTACGCCAAGCCACCTACAGAGACCGTCCAAGAAAAAGTACATTGTAAAACCTGGAGAACTGGTTCAATATATGCTATCGATATGTAGCCACAGGCTGCTGGGCCAGACCACGGATTTCCCTGCAGGATGGGGGACACTGGGGTTCTCCTTTCACTGATAAAACCCAGGCATGTATGGCTGTGTGGTACCCAATGCAACTGACCCTCTGCCTGCCCCTCCCACACTCTGGTGAGAATTCATGCGATTAAGAATCAGAAATGCTGGGCAGTGCCTCTGGCTCAGTGAGTAGGGTGCTGGCCCCATATACCAAGGGTGGTTGGTTTAAACCCAGCCCTGGCCAAACTGGGAAAAAAAAAAAAGGATCAGCGATGCCCCCGTGCAACAATTATATTCCATCACTGTGGCATATTCATTACTGGTCTGAACATGTTGCCTCCTGACTTTGCAAATACAGAAAATAGGCACTCCCATTTGGTACAGGGACAGACTAGTACCACCTACTGAAGGTTCCAGAACTAAGGCTTAGCCAACAGTGTGTTCTGACAGGACAGAGTCTTTGTCATCCTACTCAGCAGGATGTTTTATTGTTAAGAACTAGTGACCACATGGATGGAGCTGGAAAATGTTCTTCTTAGCAAAGTATCACAGGAATGGAAGAAAAAGTATCCAATGTACACACCCCTATTATGAAACTAATTTAAACCTTTTTATATGAAAGCTATAACCTAATAACAACCTAAGGATATGGGGAGGGTGGAGGGAGGGGGGAGAGGGTGGAGGGAGAGGGATTCGAGGGTTCACTTCTGTGGTTCATCTTGCAAGGGTACAAGTGAATCTTTCTATGAGTAGAATATGAATGTTTTGACATAATAACTAAGAAAGTTACATGAAGGCTATGTTAACCAGTTTGATGGAAGTGTCTTGGATTGTGTATGAAAACACCACACTGTACCCCCAAAGTGCATCAATGTACAGTTACCATTCAATAAAAAAAAAAAAAGAAAAAAAAAAAAGAACTAGTGACTAATTTGATCTCTCGTTCTTCCCTTTTCTAAATGGGAGCTTGTAGGGTGGTTCCTACTCTATCCCCTGTATTGCTTTTGGGAGGTGAGGAGTAGAGGAACATGTTCATTCCTGTAGAGGTTTCAGGGTAAGAAGACCCACATCCTGGTCTAACATGAAGGACAACAACATACCACACAGAGATGCTGGCCACGAGACCTGAAGCATTACCTGAACAGAGCACCTGGACGGGACTCTATGACGTCCCCTTGAGGGTGGGAGGAAAAGGACACCTGGACACCTGCGTGCCGGGGACAAACTGAAGCAGAGGCCATTTTTTCCTCAAAATCCACTCTTCCCTTCTTCCTGAATGTAACTGAAACCCTACAATTTTAACTAGACATGGAGTCACCCACTTTGAGACTACATTTCCCAGTCTACTGTACTGTCAGGTGTTCAGGTGTGTCTTTGTGATTAAAAACTTGACAATGGAATATTCTTTCCTTTTCTCTGTGAGCCAGAATGCAGACACGCCAGGGGTGAGCATCTCTGAACACTTACGCAAGAACACCTTAGAATACCAAAACAAACGAACAAAAACCAAGAAAAAATCCAAAACAACCCCACCATTTTTAAGACATGGTGGAATAACAGGAGAAGAGGTGGGTCCCTGAACAACTGTATGAAACACAGCAAGCTACCCACCACTTATCTCCAGGCTGTTACATGAGCAAGAATCTTCTAGCTTAATTGAGCCATTGTCCCTTACTAACATAATGCCTCCTTATAATTTCTGGCTTTTGAGTCATGAGAAAGTTTTGCCTACTAGGGAAATTTTTTTTAAAGGAACAGGAACTTTTTAAAAGTATCAGGATCTCAATAAAACTAAACGAGTGGCGCCTGTGGCTCAAAGGAGTAAGGCGCTGGCCCCATATTTTGGAGGTGGTGGGTTCAAACCCAGCCCTGGCCAAAAACTGCAAAAAAAAAAAAAAAAAAAAAAAAAAGATTTAAACCCTCAATAAAAATAATCATTTTTAAAGACTGCCTAATACTGCTTCTGAGACCAAAAACTGAGGAAATATTTTAAATACAGAAAAAGATAAATGCATAAAAGTATTTATCACAGCTCCAGATGTAGGTGAGATGGCTTAAAAAACAAGCCAGTCAGCCCAGAAACATGCTAAATGCTCAGGCACAGAGAATAACCAAGTAAACCTCTGAGACAGCTCCAACATTACAGTGTTATTAAAATAATCCTCACAATGATACATACGGAGGACAAGAGAGAGAAAGACGTATGCATAAAGGGCATTCCTGAAGAAGGAAAAGAACAGGATAGAAAAGTTGAATATTTTATGACAGATGGTAAAGTTCCTGAAATTACAAATAAATGACCTATCTATCAAGCAAAGGGGACAAACCCATCCCACAAAAAAATGATATGGACCAATAAACAGCTGGCAAGTTTGAAAACAGCACAGATAAAGAATCTATAGAGGGCGGTGCCTATGGCTCAGTGGGTGGGGCGCCGGCCCCAAATACCGAGTGAGGGAGGCGGGTTCAGCTCGGCCAGGCCAAACTGCAACAACAACAAAAAGAATCTATAGGTATCTGAACAGAAGAGACTTTTCCAACTTAATCAACTTCAGGAATAGCAGACCCAGCTACTCAGGTGAGGCAAGAGGATCACTGGAGCCAAGGAGCTCAAGGCTGCAATAAGCCAAACATTTCTCCATGGCACTCCAGCCTGGGTAACAGAGGGAGACCCCATGTCTTAAAAAATAAATAGAAAAAGACAGACAGACAGAAAACATTAGGGCAATATCTACGGCATCCTGTGGGTAAGAAAGAAGCACCCAGCCAATGTAACATCAATACATTACTACACATGCAGGATCTCAGGGAAGGCAGGGCCCAGGATGGAAAGGGAAAGGGCAAAGAAAGTGCTTGATGGCAAAATCTAACCAATAAAGGAAAAAATCAAACCAGGAACTAGGAAACGGAGCACACCATAGTTAAGCCCTGGGAATGGCTGTTAAATCCATTTAATATACAGCTAAGACTTGGGAACTGTGGGAATTACTATTACAGAACTAAATGTAATAAATCTCGCAATATATAAAAATTGAGATGTGAAGTAGGGAAAGGTACTGGGAGGAAGTATAAGACAGCAGATGCTGTCTCCATTGAGACAACTTAAAAAGACCAATGACCCCTAAACTAAGATTTGCGTTCTTTACTCTTGATATGTTATTTCTCAATATAGTAATGACATAATATCTTCATGTTTTTTTAATCTTTTATCTTAACTATTGAGGAGTATTTCAAAAAATAATATGTCATATTTTAAAAAATATTTAAAGTTTCAAGTAAACTTATGTGTAATGTATTTCATTAAAATTGTCTGCTATTTAGTAAAGTTAAATCTTCATAAAATATTAATCCTATTTTTGTAAAGTGATGTCTATTCTAGAATGACATCCACTGAATATTGTTAGTGAGTATATCTGAGTGTTAATATGTGGGAGAGTTTTTATTCTTTTAGAGTTGTTGTATAAATTTTAAAATAATAAACATTTTCTCCACAAACAATGAATTTCATGTTCTCTCAAAAATGAAGATCAAGACAGATTATGTCACATAAAAATTTTAAAATAGGGCGGTGCCTGTGGCTCAAAGGAGTAGGGCGCCAGCCGGCCCCAGCCAAAAAAAAAAAAAAAAGAAAATTTTAAAATAATAAATTCTGAAAGTATAGGCTATACAAGTGTACAACATGATACCACATATATATGTATTTAATGTATACACATATTATTGCCCCCCCAAAAGGAGCAAATGTGCTAAAATTTTAACAGTGCTTCAGAGATTAGGGATAGATTTTCCTCTCAAAATATATAATGTAATTAATTACTTGCCTAATAAAAAAAATATAAAGTAACTAATAGTTTTGCTACTTCCGTTAAAAATTCTGTTCCTATTGGCTCCCAAAATAACAATAACTCCCAATTATAAAGGATTAGGCTTAAAGAAAGTTTAGAGTCTTTTTACCTACTTGGGGCAAGGAGGTAGTGACTGCGGCTTAGAGCAAATAAAGATCATACACCTGTCAACAGAGTATTTAGTTGAATACTGAAGACAGTATTAAATGTGAACTGAAAGGAAACTCGACCTCAGCTCTCATTAGAGTATGAAGAATCATTACATTGGGTATTGGCGGAAACACAAGGACCACCAACTGAGGCTTGAAACACCGCCATCAGTGTTCTTGGAAAGACATCTGCTCTTCTGGCACATGACCTCTATCTCTGATGACTCATAACATATGCACCAGCTGGTAGGTCCGGCTGCCTCCCTGCACATGTACAGAAGCCACGTACCGAACCTGGTTCTCCAAGAAGTGCATGTACCGGTAAAGCAGGGTGTAGGAAGGAGAGAGGATGCCTACAGACTTCATCCGTGCGCCACGTTCCAGCTCGCTTTCCACGGGCATGTTGGCAAAGCAGGCCAGGCCAAAGAAGGGCCCTTTTCGGAAATAACTACAAGAGACCAAATATGTAGTGGGACTCAAAATGAGAGACAGAAACATTTTATTTTTCTTTGAGATGCAACCCCAAACAAAACAAATTAACTCTGTCCAGGGTTCTAAATGACAAGGCTCAGCCTTAAAACAAACATTCTTAGAAATTCAGGGGAACAATTCATCCAAGCCAGTGGACCTCACAGATGAGACAGCCAAGGCTCAGAGAGATCATAGCACTAGTCAAGGGTCACCTGGCTGGAGGGATGAATTGGTCTCTGGCCAGATGGCTGCTCTACTGCCCACAATCATGGACACATCCCTTCTCTCCTGCACCACAGCTACTGACCTAGATGGGAGATCTAGAAGCAAGATGTGTCTTCAGATGCTTCTAAAACCAGTACTCTGTTTTCTTAGCATAAATCATGTTGATTGTTCCCTCACTGCCCAAGTTTCTGATTTTTTTTTCTTTTGAGACAGTCTCAAACTGTCGTCCTGGGTAGAGTGCCATGGTGTCACAGCTCATAGCAACCTCAAACTCTTGGGCTTAAGCGATTCTCTTGCCTCAGCCTCCCAAGTAGCTGGAAGTACTGGCACCCACCACAATGCTCGGCTATTTTTGTTGTTGTTGCATTTGTCACTGTTCTTTTAGTCGGCCCAGGCCAGGTTTGAACCCGCTAGCCTCCATGTATGTGGCCAGTGCCCTACCCCCTGAGCTACAGGTGCCGCCCAAGTTTCTGATATTTTTAACTGACCTGCCATTTTACTCCCTTCCCCTTTCTCACACTTGCATCATCAATTTCAGTCCAATGGGGAGATTAAACTTACCTCATTACCCTGAAGTTCCTTCCATTTGTTCCTTCTCACAAACCTCTCAATGCCCACCTATGTAGGACTAAAAACTCTTCTTAAAGCTAGAATTTCAAGTTTTAACACATATATATATATCTTAAGTTAACCCGTACTGAGCTGAAATGACATTCTTTAGAAGCAAACCTCAAGTGAGGTCCATGTAATTCCTTAGAAAGTGAGAGAATTCTTAGGGTTTTCATGTTATGAAAACCATTGAGAATCTGATAAAAGCTAGAGACCTTCTTGCTAGAAAATTGATATAAACACAAAACTACACATATATTTTCAGGGCATTTTTCCGTACAGTACCAGAAGTCCTTCTGATAAGAGCCTTTATGCTCTGGGAAACGTGCAAGGGGTCTGGGGGTGGGGCAGAGGAAGAAATGGAATAAAAGATAGAGGTTCAGAAGTACTTACATGAAGTCAGACTGGATTTTATGAGACCCACTGGCCATAGACTTGAACTCAACACCCTCCAGGTCAATATCTTGAGGTAAGCACCATTCCACCATGTTTCCTGTGGGAAACGGCAGAGAAAGTTAAAAGAAACAAGAATCAAAGTAAAGGGCTCGGCATGCCTGGTTTCTTAGTGAACTTACTGCTGACTCAGCCTGATATAGAGCCCACTGAGCTCCTGGGGCTCATCGCCTCCATCTCCCACAGGGATCATTCCAAAGGACCAGGAGATGGGTGTGGAAGGAACCTCCCCTAGTCTCCACCTTCAGAGGAACACAGCTCTCTTCTGTAGTGCTGTCCTTGGTTCTGCCACTCTGCTCACACTTCCAAGTCTTCCTTTCATGGCCTCACTTCTCTGTAATGTATTCTCTGCTACCCCCATTTCCTCGTCTTATATTTTCCCCTTAATCCCTTCATATCTTGATTCTCCCTCCCTCACAGTTCTTACTGCCATCAATAACTTAGAAAAATCCCAAAACTCTTAAAAAAAAAAACAACAAACTTCTCATTGACCTCTTCATAGCATCTGCTCATTCCTTAACAATCTCTCTTCTTTTTCTATTAACTGTCATGATAGAAAACTATCTGGGTTCTTCTCCTACTTCTCTGATGAATGTAACTCTACCTCCCCCCCACCCCCATAATTGTCATGCATATTCAAAATCTGTCGATATAAAACACTAAGCTACTTGTGAGATTTCATTTTCAGGCAAACTTCTTATAAACACTCCAAATTCTAATTTCCTAGGCATTAGAAATACCATCAATAATCCCAAACAACAATGCTTTTAGATAATTGTTCAGGGCATTGGAGAGCACACAATCAGTCTCAGGACACAGCAGCCATCACAGAAGACGACCCAATCCCATATTCAACCCAAGGCACTTTCAAATAGTTTATTCTAGAGAAATGAATCATGATCCTGATCAATCAATTCACAAAAACAAAAACCATGAAAAATGGAATTAAGATTTTATAAAACAGAAAGGAAAGCCTAAAATAATGCTGCATTTGTAAAGGCCAAAAACAAACAAAAAAAAGCACTCAGAAATAGGTGTGACCTTGGGGATAAAGCCAAAATTTTAAGTACCATGTTTCCCCTACATTCCTGTACTTTCTCCCTTCTGTCCATGTCCATTACTTCCAGAGTTCAGTGTTTTTCTTTGGTTTCTTTGTTTCCTCCCCTGTGGAATGCATCAGGACAGCAAAAGAACTTAAAAGGTGCCAGGGGCCTACCCCAGATCTACAGAATCACAATCTCCCCTTGCCCTGCTACATAAATGCTTCTGATGCATACAGAGGTGAGAGCCCTTGCTTAGGCATCTGTGTACAAAGCTTAACCCTTCATAATAACATATGCCAGCAAAGGGCAGGGACAGCCTGGTCCTCTTTCTACTCCACCGACCTGCCTTTTGCACTACCTGCTGCCTTGTGTCTCCACACCTTGCTCCTTACTGGGTTCAACTAGCTCAAACTTATTATTTTTTTTTCTCCAACCCAGACTGTTCTTGACTCCTCAATAACCTAGTAAAACTTCAATTTACCTAATAAACATTGTACTGAAGTATATAATAAATATGGAAAAGTATATAAACCACAACTATACAACTCAATGAATTTTTCCAAAGCAAACGAATTTAGTGTAACCAGCACCCAGATCAAGGAGCTGAAAGAACATTACCTGCACATCAGAAATTTCTCTCATCTATATTGTATAGCTATATTGGGACAGCAACTCTTCCTTTTCATGTGGAGTAAAACCTGCTATTTTTAGCCTGGTACATAGCCTCTAAAATAAAAACCACAGGCCAGGCATGGTGGATCATGCCTGTAATCCTAGCACTCTGGGAGGCCAAGGCAGGTGGATTACCTGAGCTCATAGCATCAAGACCAGCCTGAGTAAGATCCAGACGCCATCTCTAAAAATAGCCAGGCGTTATAGCAGATGCCTATAGTCCCAGCTACTTGAGAAGCTGAGGCAAGATAATCACTTAAGCCCAAGAGATAGATGTTGCTTTGAGCTATGATGCCATGGCACTCTATGGAGGGCAACAAGTGAGACTCTTTCAAAAAATAAATAAATAAATAAATAAAATGAAGACCATGTTTCTCGTGACCTTTGTGAGTACCTTCTCAATACCAGAACAGTGTGGACAGAAGTGTGAGATATACATTCCAGAATATGCCTAAAAAGGAAGGTGCAAGCTGCCCACTTTTCCTTTCTGCTGCCTGGAATGTGGCCATGGTGACCTATCGTGAAGGGATGATGGAGGTCTAGGTCCCCGTGTGACCCAGGGGGATCTGCGTTAGCATTCCAGTGCTAAGCCAGTTATCTCTCATCATATGAAAAAGAAAACTCCTATCTTGATTAAGTCACTGTTAATTTGGGTCTCTGATATTCATGTCCAAACCCACGTCCTACTTAACACAGCTAACCTAGAGGACAAAGTCCCCATTCCCTAACCAGTTCTCAAAGCCCTCCTTCTCGTTCCTCTGTGCCTGCTCAATCTTAATTGCACAGAAACAGAATGAATCAGAGGGAGTGAGTGGCATCCTGTTAGTTACATCCATCATTTCTAGATGAACACGAGCCTCCCTGGGTTGGGAAGAGCGAACCATCAGGAACAGGCTGAGGCACAGACTCTAGAATGCTACTCTGCAAAGAACGACCTTTATCCCATGGGAAGCACATTTCTGCTGACTTTCCTTGAATGAAAGGAAAGTAAAGGAAAGTAAATTTAGCTACTACGGCCCTCATAGCACACTACCATAACTATGTCTTTCTGTCTCCCCAGGAGTCTGTGAACTTCTAAAAGGTGGGAATTTTGTTTGTCTTCATATCCTAACACAGTATAGTGCTTAGTACAGAACAGATGAAGATTTAAGGGGAAAAAAAAAAAGCTTTGATAAGGACAAGATGTCTTTAAAACGCTAACTTACAAATTAGAATTAATTATCACAGGAACAGTAATGGTATTGTGGTTATATGGGAAAATATTCTTATTCTTAAAGGGCTTATCCTGAACTATCTAGGAGTGAACTGTTATCTGTGCCTTTCTTTCAAATGGTTCAGGGGGGAAAGTTTCTCTACATCTGTACATAGTCAGTTTGACTTTTACCACTTGCTGAGTTTATGTCAATGCAACTGTTATGTTATGGAGCAATTTGAGCATAGGGAATTTCATATTTACTTGTGCTATAGATTCAGTGCAATCCCACTCAAAATCTCAGCCTGTTATTTTGTGAATATTGACAAATTAATCTAAAGTTTACATGGAAAGGCAAAAAAACAAAATAGCCAACACAATACTGAACAACAATAAAATCGGAAGACTAAACTTCCCTAGACTTCAAGACTTACCTTCTTGTTTACTATAAGACAAGACAGTATAATATTGGTGAAATATTAGGCAAAGAGATCAATGGAACAGAAGAGAGAACCTTGAAACAGACCCACACAGATACAGTAAACTAATCTTTGCCAAAGGAGCAAAGGCAATACAATGGAGAAAAGGTCTTTTTAACAATTGTTGCTGACATCAGTAGACATCTACATGTAAAGAAATCAATCTAGACACATACTTTGTCCCCTTTACAAAACTGTGTTCAATATGAACCATAGACAAAAATCATAAAAATTCTAGAAGTGATTGCGTTTGGGTTTAGCAGTGAGTTTTTATATATAACACTAAAAGCACTATTCATGAAGAAAAAACTGACTTCATTAAAAGTAAAAACTTCTGGTCTATGAAAGACATTATTAAGAGTACAAAAAAACAAGCCACAGACTGAGAGAAGATATTTGCAAAACACGTATCTAATAAAGGACTATTATCTAAAATATACAAAGAACTCTTAAAACTCATCAATAAGAAAACAATCTAATTAAATATGTGCCCAAGAGCTTAACCAATACTTCAACAAAGAAGATACAGAGATGCCAAATGGACATATGAAAAGATTCTCAACATCACATGCCATTAGGAAACCGCAAATTAAAACAAAGAGAATGAAAAAATAAATAAATAAAACAAAGAGAATGGCCAAAACCCAAAGCACCAAAAACACCAAGTGCTGACATGGATGTGAGACAACAGGAATTTGTTGCTGGTGAGAATGTGAAACGGTTGAGCCACTTGGACACACAGTTTGGCAGTTTCTTTAAAACTAAACATACTTAAACATACTCTTATTATATGACCTGGTAATCATACTTTGTATTTATCCAAATTAATGGAAAACTTATGTCTATGCAAAAACCTACACAGAGATGTTTACAGAAGATTAATTCTTGACTGCCAGAAAGTCGGGGCAATTAAGATGTCCTTCAGCAGGAGAATGGATTAACACAATGTGGGACACCCACAATGAAATACTATGCAGCAATAAAGAGAAATGATCTACCCCAAATGCATACTGCTAAGAGAAGCCAGCGTGAAAAGGCTACATTCTGTGACATTCTTGAAAGTGCAAAATGACAGCAACATAAAAAGATCACTGAAGAGGAACAGGTGGAATGCAGGGGATCTTCAGGGCAGTGGAACTATTCTGTATTCTAAGTGAAGGATATGTAAGTTTTCACTGTACTATTCTTTCAACTTTTCTGAGGTTTAATTCAGCATACAAATTGAGGGAGGTGGCTGAAATAACAGAGATGTGAAAAAAATAAGGAAAGCATAAAGGACTTTGCAAAAGAAAAAAAAAATATCAAGGCAATGTGCCATAAACAATAGAGATAAAGAACCACCAAGGCTTGAGATTAGCCTGCTAAGGAAAAATTACAAAAATTAGAAATCAGTTTATATAAGGAATTGATAGAGGCTTAAAGACAGTAATTTTGCAGAAATAACAGTCCTTATGGAAAGCCATTTGATGCCAGAAAAACCTCATACCTAATGCTACCTAACCCAGCCTCGGTCTCCACACTCCACATTTTGGGGATTTATATTATGAATTCAGACAGGGAGCTGGGACCTGGACAATTCAACAAAAGGGGTCATCTCTTGGGTGATCAAAGGGATAAGAATCACCATTGACAAGTACCTTTTCACCCCCTAACTTGCTCCCTTTCCATGTCCATCCTCCTTTTTCTTGGGCCATACCTTGGGCTTATCATAGGTACTACAGGCCCTGCCTGGCCTCGGCTGCCAATTTAGCTTATGAGGAGGGATTCATATGAGCACAGGAGGAACAAATGTGTACATTCAGCCAGTCTTCAACAAATATTGGTGGAGCCTAACTTGGTAACACGGTGCCAGGTGCTGAGCTCATGCAAAGGCAAATATGTCCATGTTTAAAGGAAAGTGAACTAGATTATTGGGCTGGCAGCTTAGTCACCCAGGGAAAGCCAGAAGGACAGCACTCAGCCTGTCTGAGCATGTACAGATGGTCTGAATCCTGCCCACTCCACAATTCTGAAGGTCAGCCTGGCAGCCCACAGGTGAGGGCCTCCCAGAGGTGGGGTTCCATAAGCTCCTAGGCTAAGCAAGATACAGACTGTCCTCTCTGAACCCACTGCTGCCTCTGCTTTTCAACCATTTCTGTTAAAATGTGAAATAACTGCATTCCTGGGAATGCTGGAGTTCATCAACCACCATTTCCTGGGCGATGTCCGTGGCTCAGTGCGTAGGGTGCCGGCCCCATATACCCAAGGTGATGGGTTCAGGTTCGAACCCGGCCCTGGCCAGCTAAAATAGCAGTGGCAACTGTAATAAAAATAGCCGGGTATTGTTGCAGGTGCCTATAGTCCCAGCAACTCGGGAGGCTGAGGCAAGAGAATCACCCTAGCCCAAGAGTTGGAGGTTGCTGTGAGCTGTGATGCCATGGTCCTCTACCAAGGGCGACAAAGTGAGACTCTGCCTCAAAAAAAAAAAATAAATAAATAAATAAACCACCATTTCCTAAGGAGAACAGACATCAGCTGCTGTTACTGCTGCCTCAAAATATCTGAAGTAGAGAAAGCAGTGATCTGGAACCCAAACAGTTCTTTATTTAATAGGAAATATGTGACATTTCTTCCTTCCTCTCCCTCTGCTGGGTGGCTCTCAATCAAGCACTTGTTGAGATCTTCATGTCTTAAGCAGGGTCTGCCTCAGCCTGAGGTCCTCTCACGGCTCCCCTGTCCTCCACAGGGCCTCTGCACCGGCATCCCCTCTCCAACACCTGCCTTGACTCGCTCTATCTGCTTCTTCCACTCAGTACGTGCCTGTGCCCTAATTCCAGCCAGGAAGTAAAAAAGACTCCTGCCTGTCTCAGGAATAAAGGAACATTCTTGGTCCCAACAACACATTCCCTTTACTTAGCCACCTAAAGGGGCCATCAAATCTCAGAGACGGAACAAACCTCAAAAAAGTATTTGGTTCAGACCCCAGACACCAAGACACAGCCCATGTGAACTGACTTTTGGTCTTGTTTGAAACACTCTTAAAACCACCTAGGACAAGAGCACATCCAAAGCAAAGAAAAAGTATTAAAAACCCTGACTCAGGAAGAAATTAATCCTGGGGCTTTCAAGGCAGCCATAGGCCAATCCATGGCTGAATTCCAATGCATTAACTGTACAAAGAAATAACTTTCCATATCACAGATCCCACAGAATTCTCCACTGGGCAGGGGTGTGGTGTGAGGGAGGAGTGTAGACCCTCTCTGCTCTCTGGCTTTAGATGACTTAAGGCTCTGTATATCTCCTTTTGTCATCATCCCAGCGAAGACCATTGGGAGAATCAGAGGCAGGCCCTGGAAACAGGTGGCAAGGTCCTTGGCACACGGGGCGGGGGGGGGGGCATTCAGGAGGTGATGGTGATTACAATTATCCCTCCTACTTTCTTCTCCATAGATTTTCAAGAAAAGAAACTGAATTCCCAACAGATGGCCACAAACTGACTTCTCCCTGAAAACCACAAGCAGGTGAGTCACCAATAGCCTGGGAAAGATTTGGCCAGGGAGGGACTAATCAAATTAACCACAACTATATTCTACTGGCATCTGATTGAAAATGAGAAAGGACAGTGACATGCCAGTTTATCTTTCTACCAGACATTCTTGCCAGATATCAGAACTCTGCCTGCGTTTGAGCTGGCCACTCTTAAGACTGCCCTTTGCATCTCAAAATCCTCCAAATTTTCCATTCTCATTCTACGCTGTCACTTTCCCACCCATTGCTAGAGCCATTTACTATTTGCCATGAGTCAGATGACCTGGACAATACTCCAAATTATGCCTCAGACACTAGACTAAGCATTTATCTCACTGGGACGCCAACATGTCCATTGTTTCAAAGACATGTTTATATTTTGTGGACTATACAGGGAATCTATGGAGATTAAAATCACTGTATGTGAGTGATTTTAAATATACCCATTTGACATAAATATGGAAGCATTTAGATGCACTGAATTAAACAGGTATTTAGATGTTATTTGGGCACTGGTTAGAAACCCAGGGAAATTCATTCCTAATCAAGAAGAAGAAACATCTTGAAAACCTAAGCAGGTGATCTGCCCCTTACTGCACTACACCCACTTGAAGCCATTCCAGTACAAACACACATAGCACAGGAAAACTTTTGGTAAAAATGTAATAGTTTGTAAAAGTGAATCTTTCATAAAGAAATAGTCTCATGAGGCAGAGTCACAGGTATCCAGACACTGTAGATCCAAAAGTTAATCAGACTCTAGCCCACCCACAAATCCTTAGACACAGGCGGACAGCTGCTGCCACAAAGGGCTTGGGGACTCCCCAGTGTGACAATACCCTTTAAGCCGAGAAAAGAAAATTTTACTAGAAACCCAAGGAACAAAATAAAAATTGAAATTGAGGTTCTAAATCATGGGGTTGAATACAATGAAAAAGGAATACTCTGGCTGCCTGCTTCTTCCGCCCAATTTGCAGAGTGCACATCTGGGCCTGATTTCAATAGCAGCTTTGTAGCCCAGATGGCCAGCACCACCATCCTAGGATTCCCCGCTCTAGAAGAAGCCTGAGTTTGTGTGTATAAGCTTCACCTTGAATCTGAAGTTCAAATCCTCACATCATTTGTAGACCCAACAACTATCATTTTCTTTTCATGAGTCCAGTGAAAATAAGCTTTATGCTTTTACCTTCTCTGATTCTCCCTATGGAACCCAGTTTTCTAAAACTTGCATCTGAAAGTGAAAAAAGATGACTCTCTTATTCCTATTCCTTAGTCAGAGAACCACTGCACACATCCCCAAAACACACGTTCTAACAATTTATATCCATCCACTCTTTAGAGGTGCACCACAGCTATAGGTTCTGTCCTTCCCCATCTCTCTCTCATGCACACACTGATTTGGCCATACGCAAACAGTCTCCCACACAGGTGGGAAACGTACAGAATGCCTGTGCCCTGGGCAGTAGGTGGCTGGGGAGAAGTTGGCGTAGTGGGGAAGGAGGAGCTCCTGGGAATGGAAACTGAAGACACAGGTGAGAGAGATGTGGGGGAGGGGAGGAGCTACACAGGTAGGCCAACCAGAGAAACTCCCATATAATAATTCCTGGGAATGCTCGGATTTTGCAAAGAAGCCAACATTCACTTTATTCCTTTTGGTGACACAGGCTAAGAAAGGGCAAAAGTCTCAATTGATTGATATGAATAGGGACACAGCAGATTGGCCTCAGGAGTAGAGTGGGGAAGACACTGGACAAAAATCAAGAGACATAATTCTGGTCTCCAGCTCACTGGGGCACTGTGGGCCTCAGTTCACTTCCCTGGAACATGACTTCCTCAGCTAGCACACCAGGGGCACACCAGCCATCCTCTGAGGGTCCTGCCCTATTGCTAAGTTCTCAGGCCCTGAGGAGCTCCGTAGCATTCATTCTATCTTTACTTCTAAGAAATATACCGTATTAATTTTATTTTATATAAGTACAATTAGAACATTCACCAGATATTACGGTAAAATGCCTATACAAAGCATCCAGTTATCAGCTACAGTCCCTTCCTTACACACACTCACTCCACACACACAAACTCAAAACCATGCTCACTAGCTGGGACTGACAAGGCATGGCTTAGGCTCCTAGCCCTTTGCTGCTTTTATCAATTGATGACTGTCAACAACTGATCAACTATCAATTTTGTCAGCTCTATCTGTGCTCAGTAAAGAACTTTCTTTTGCCCTCCCAGCCCCAGACTCTACCACTAGAACTACCACTAAAATCAGATTCTGTTATTGTGCCCTTTTCCTTTTCGTCTAGTTACACTCTTCCATACTTCCCAGGAGGAATCATATGCTCCATCTATTTACTTGTAAAGGATGGGCTAGGGCGCAGGGAATATAATTTGTTACAAAGTATCTGCTTTTGTCTAGCATTATGCGTTACTTGGTCAAAAAAGACCAATTTTTTCCCCCCAAACTACCTGTAGTGGTATCTTACCAAATATGAGTTTAAAAAAAAAGAAAAGAAAGAAAGAAAAGAAAATACCAGTAAGCACTGCATGTAGAAGGAACCAACACTGTTTCATGAAACTTCTGTTTCAGCTACATAGGTACCATATCGGTCAAGCATATGGGTTTGACACAGGATTAATTTCAAACAGTGTATCACAGTCAAACCAGTCTAAAAGCCACTGGAACGGGGCAAAGGTACAGACCGGAGCCAGAAAGGCCTGAGTGAATTCTCTCCACAAACACTGTGGCTTCAACTCAGTGCAAACCACATTTCCTGGGTCTTGGCAGCTAAGTGAATCTTTGACCAAAGTTGCATTATCTTCTGCCACATGGGAATACCCTCTCCAGGTGTCCAGATGGAACCTTTCTCCTCCTGTTCCACGTCCCCACCCCCTCTATTCTTCTGAATGGTTCTACCGTCAGGCTCGGAGGACCAGGAGGGAACCCCTAAAAAGGCAGCAAATATTTGCTTTCAGAATCGGCAGCGCACAGAGCCGCAGCTCCACTGGAGATGCCGAGGACAGACGCACCTGGGTCCCCAAGGCCGGGCCCTGACTCCGGCGGGAACACCTCTTTCCTGCAACACCCAGCGGCAGACCAGCTCTCAGGCGACCCGCTGAGGATGTTCGTTCTTTTACTTTTTATCCCACACAGACTCTCCCAACTATTAAAGGCACACCTCTTCACTGGAAGTCAGGCTAAACGTCGTGTGCGATGAGCCTTTTAATGCTCCAAACGTCCCAGAAAGAGCCTACTGGCGGCAGTTTCTCCTCTAACTGGCCTTCAGCTGAACCCCTTAGCCCCATTAATTCCTCAAAATAATGCCGTCAGAGAAAGTGAACTTGGCCGCTAGGAAAGTTACCCCGGCGGCGACGGGGAGCGAGGGCGGGCAACGCGAGACGAGGAAGCTGAGGGCGTGCTGAGGGGGCGTTCGCCTGCCAGACCTTCCTCCTCTCAGCTGGAAAAACCTTGCAGCCGCGCACGAAAAGAAAACAAAAGCCGACGTGGCCACTAGCCCGACTGCGGGGAGGGCGCGGACGCGGGGAAGGCGAGGACCCGGGAACCGAGACGCAGAGCAGAGGAGGGTCTCGGTGCGGGGAACAAAGCCCGCGGGGCCGCCCCGCGGGAGGGGGCTGGGATGCGGCGGTCCCCGAGCGGGAGAACCAGGACCCGGCGCAGAGCGGGAGCAGGAGTTGGATCGGGCGCCGAAGAAGGGTGCGAAGTGGGGGTGCGGATGCGCGCGCAGCGAGCCCCTCCCCCGCGCCCCGGGTCCGGGGGGCGGCCCGTCCTGTGCGCCCCAGCCCCGGTCCCCCGGCCCCCGCGCGGCTCTCACCCGAGCGGGGGTCGAAGGTGACCACGAACACGGCCACCACTTGATCCTCCTCCACGTCGCCCAGCTCCAGGCGTCCGGGCTGTAGCAGCACCTCGGAGGGAGCCGGCTCCTCGGGCTCCCGCCTCCTGCGCGGCTCGGCGG
>NW_003852444.1:3234321-3287218 GCF_000181295.1 Otolemur garnettii | reverse complement strand
CGCCGCCCCGGGCCACCTGCCGCGGCGCCCGGGCTGCTCCCCCGGCGCTCGGGCTCAACGTCAGGGACGGCGGCCGCGGGACGGCTTCGGGGACCTCGCGGCTTTGCTGAGCACGGTGCCCCGACGTGGGTGGGAGTGGGTGGGGCCAGGGCGCGCATCCGGAGTCCTCCTACCTGTGCGTGGGCCGAGATGCCTTCTCACTTCGCTCCGGGTGTAACTTGCTGTCCCTCTGTGTTTATGTCGCCATTATGTCTTAATGTCCCCCAGTCCTGTGGACCATGACATATGTATTACATAATCCTGAATGTGTGGCAGAAGCTGCTTCTAAGCAAGTGAGGCAGAGGAGCCCTGGCTCCCCGGGTGTTCGCAACGTACACGTAATGACTTGAAAGGACTGCAGGGTTGGGGTGGAAACGTTGCTGTCCTGTTTCTATGGCAGACTGATTGAGAGGAAAATTATGAGTTTATGTCCTGGTATTAAAGATACAAATATACATATACAGCTTGAGGGTATTAGGAAAGCTGGAGTGGTCTGGAGGCCGGGATATTCCCACAATAGGGAAGTATAAAGAGGAAAGTAAGGCCTAACACCCATGGCTTTGGAAACCGATTCGCAGTTTTCTAGGAGTCGGCAATTTTACATTTAAAAAAATATTTAAAAATAAAATTTGAAAGCCTCAATCCATGGGGTAAATCTGATAGCTAAGTAACTTTGGGAGGAATTGTGTATAAGGAATAGAAATAGCTGTTAAAATAATAAGGAAGAGTAGCAGGAGAATAGTTCAGATACACAATGCATCCGAGGTTCAGGATGACCCCATAGTTTGTTCTCAGAAAGATCCAGTGAGTTGAGGTGTGCGGTGGTACTTCAGGAGGTTTTAGGAAGATCCAAGTGCCCCAGGCCAGAGATGGAATGGTAAATGTTATTTAGCCCCATCCAAGGAGATCATCAATGGCTGCCCAAGGCTGCCACTTCTAGTTTGAAATCTGCAATGTAACAACAAAGAATGTATTTAGGCAGCATTTTACCCTAAAGAATAGGCACCGTTTTCATTATTTATACATTTAGTTTAACCTCTCCTCCTCCTTCCAACCACAAATAAGCCCCATCTAACACTCTCTCCTTGGAGTATGTAGACAGCTAGGAGATGGATGGGGAGCCAAGGCAGGGCACTATCCATCTCATTCAAGGCACTCCAGTCTGGGTTATACTCAAACTACTCCAGGTCCAACACCAGAGCTCACTGCTTTGTGAGAGCAGCCCACAGCCAAAGCTTCTGAGGTTCAGCATTCAAAATTTTACTTGTAAATATAAAATGGAGGCTCATGGAAAATACTTAATCATTTCCAAAGCCATCAGCTTTAGGGATGGTGGACTTGTCTTTCTCCCCTGAGGGATTTCTTTTCTCTGATCTCTTGTGGGAATATCTGTCTACCATATCGAGCACCTTCTAATTTAATGCCCACAGGCTATATATATATATCCAGCACCTCCTAATTTAATACCCACAGGCAATATATACATTTATATGTATACACACATCAGGAAATAAACTCCTAATTTTCCTCCCAGTTTGCCATTTAAAAAGAAAAGCTGAATTTCCAAACCCTAGTCTTCACTTATGTGTAAACATTAGCTTGCCAGCCACTATGTCTATCTTTATATTCCTAGAGCTTTGCATAATAGGTGTCAAACAAGTTATTTATCAATTAAATAAATTTATTTTGCTTTCTCAAATACTGAATATATCTTATACAAAATATAAAAAAAAATTATGATCTCACAATTGCTGCTGGTCTCTAGTTCTCAGATTTTTATTGCTTTTCTCAGCCATCTGGAAGTCCCACCAACCTGAGACTGCTTTGAGTTAAATTCTCTACTGAGGTTCTTTTGACCACACTGGTAGTGTGAATTCAAAATGCAAACTAGCTTCAGAGTTGGCCTGTAGTTCAAGATCTTAAGCAAGGTTTATTTTTCTCCTTCCACCTAGTGACAAAGTTGAGGTAAGAAAGTTTCCTTACCTGGACCTCTCCGTATAGGAAGTTTATTCACTACTGTTTTATATGGGATTTCCTATTAGACTGCACATCTTGGGGAATTTTTATTCTGAGTGACATGTAAATGGAATGGTATGGTTGGCACTATGTATTCATAGGTTCTGGGGGTTCTGCATCCACAGATTCTACCAACTACAGGTTAAAAATATTGGAAAAGATCTGGAAGATCTGTTTGGAAGATCCATCCAGTTCAAAAGATTTTTCCAGAAAACATTATATTGTTGCTGACAATTTCTGTATTTTTAGGCCTATAATGGTTAAGTCTGTACTGAAGGTATACAGGATTTTTCTTTCATTATTCCCTAAACAATACAGTATGACAACTTTTACATAGCTTTTACACTGTATTAGGTATTGTAAATCATCTGGGAATGAAAGTATACAGGAAGGTGGTGTATGTAGGTTACATGCAAATACTGTATCATTCTATATCATAAATTTTGCTATCTATGGGGGCCTAGAATCAATCCTCTACAGATACCAAGGAATGATTGTGTACCTTAAAATAGATGGTAGATTAGATTTTTTCTATGTTTACATGTTGAAATTATGCTCTGTATCAATTTTGTGTTCTTTTTTTCTGTTAAGAACATGAACATTTTGCCATCCTATTGGAAACTCTTTACATGTCATTCTTATAGTTTGTGTTGTATGTATTTTTGATTAATTTACTTAGTCATCTCTCACTGCTGGATAGCCAAGCCCTTCCCCTTTTTGTTATGCCTACATTTTTGACCACATTTCATTTTTCCTAAGCTCTGTGATACTAAACGCTGCACGAGGCACTGGGACAGCCAAGAAGAAGACAGAAATGTCCCATCCCATCAGGCTCATAGCCTGGCAGTGAAGGGAGCTATTAGGCGAGAGTGAAATATAGAATGAGGGGTGACAGGCAGAGCAAATGCTATCAGCCATTCAGGCTGCTGACTTTATGACAGATTGCTAAATGTGGCAACACTGGGTTAAAGCGCCACAATTCTTAAGCTTCTCTCGATTGTGCTGCCTACAGTGCAGATGGGTATCAATTTTATTTCACCATTGTCTAAACTTGTTATTGCCACTTAAAATTATTTCTGCCAATTTGTCAGATGACAGTAGCTTTTTGTTTTATGTTTATGCTTTGTAATTGAATCTATCACGTTTTCAAAATATATGTTGGCAATTTGCAGTTCCCCTTCCGTGCCCTGCCTGTCCACGATGCCCTTTGCCTGCTTGTCCTCTGGGGGCTCCATCCTCTGATGATGAACTTGCCCGTGTTCTTCATCCATAAGCGTATTCGTCTTTTGTCTGGCATGATACTTGCAAATATTATTCCCAATGTGTTGTGTGTTTTCAGTGCCACTTATTTGTTATATAAATTTTATGCAGTCAAACCTATCTATTCTTTCTGTGATATTTTATGTTGCTTTGACATTTAGAAAATTGATCCTCACCCAGAAATTTGATCTACATTAACTTTGATTTTCTTCTTTCTTCTTTGACTTTTTCTTCTTATAAACTGCTTTTCCACATTTAATTTCTTAATCTATTTGATGCTTATGTTGATATGTGATATGAAGTGAGACTCAAAATTTTTCATTGAATAGTTGATCAATAATCACTGTAACCACTTATTGAATAGTTCTTCACGTGATTTGTAATTCTCCCTTAAATTTAATTTAAAGTACAATATTAAATTACTGGTATTTACCAATCTATGTATCCTTTGCTATTGACCTGTTTGTTCTTATACTAGTACCACACTATTTAATTATTTTATTTATTTATTTTTGAGATGGAGTCTTGCTCTGTTACCCCAAGTGGAGTACAGTGACATCATCATAGCTCACAGCAACTTCGAACTCCTGGGCTCAAGCAGTCCTCTTGCCTCAAGCTTCCTGAGCAGCTCGGACTATAGGTGCATGCCATGATGCCTGGTAATTTCTCTGTTTTTAGTAGAGATGGGATCTTGCTCTTGCTCAGGTCAGTCTCAGAACTCTTGAAGTCAAGAAATTCTCCTGCCTCAGCCTCCCAGGATCCTAGGATTAAAGGCATGAACCACCATGCCTGGCCTGTTTTATTTGTTTTTAAATTAATTTTTTTTAGAGTCAGGGTCTTACTCTGTCACCTCAGCTGGAGCATAGTGACAAGATCAGAGCTCACTATAGTCTCAAACTCCTGTGCTCAGGTGATTCTCCTGGCTCAGCCTCCCAAGTAGCTAGGACTACAGGGACATACCACCACAGCTGGCTAATTTTTATTTAATTTTTTGTAAAAACAGTCTTACTCTCTTTAAAAAAAATAGCTATTCTTTGACTATTAATTTTCCATGTGAACTTTTACACATTTTACCTGCAGTTTCAAAAAAATGCATTATCTTAAAATTCAAATTGTATGAAAGATAGATATTTACTGGAAATTAAGAATGTGAATGGATGAGATGAAAAAAATCTGCCTGGTGGTCTAAGAGATATCGCCATCCTTATGTGTCCTGTGAACTGAAGTTCTATAGTCAGACACGGAGAAGATCCAAAACCCAGGGCATCCAGAGACATCCTGGGATGCCTGACTGTGGCATCTCAAGTATCTCACAACTTCCTGTATCTAGTTATACATGATACCACTCTATTGATCACGTCAGCCATGTACGTGCTAATATTTCCTTTATATCTTCCAAATCATGTGTTGCTGCAGATGGTTGTTGGTGTGGCTCAAGTTTAAATAAATCACATACCATAGAGGTTATACTCAGGTTGGACCAGAAATGGTATAGGAGTGCATAAAATGATTGAAAATTAAAAGGTGTCAACCTCATTGAAGGTATCCATTCTTCAGTGGTGTCCATTTGGGGATAGATAAAATACATAGCATGTTTGATTCACTCTGCAGATGTTTACTGAGTGTCAGTCCTTGATCCAGGTAATGGAAATAAAACATCAGACAAGAGTTAATCCCCTGTCCTCATGGATTTAGATTCTGTTGGGTGTGTTGAGGGGGAGAGAGGAATTTTCTTTATTTATTTTGAAGTTAGCATTTTATTTTTTTATTTTAGATTAATGTAAGGGTACAAACAACTAAGTTACCATGTTTGCACTTAGTGGGAAGAGTCCCTGTTATAGTGTCCACACCCAGAGGGTGTGCCATATACCCTTACATTGTGCCCATTAAGTGGGAGCACACCCATCCCCTTCCTTCCTCCCCTCTCCCCTCCCTTCCCCCCCATCTTGAACTGAACTGGGGTTTTCTCTTGTGTGGGTGTGTATCAGATCATCTACTGGCTTCATATTAGAATTACGTACACCAGATACTTGCTTTTCCATTCTTATGATACTTTACTAAGAAGAACATGTTTCAACCCCATCCTTAATGTTAATACAAAAGATGTAAAGTCTCCATCTTTTTTATGGCTGGATACTATTCTATGGTATGCATATACCACAGTTTGTTAATGCATTCCTGGGTTGGTGGGCATTTAGGTTGTTTCCACATCTTGGTGATTGTACATTGAAATGCAATCAACAATCTAGTGCAAATGTCTTTATTATAAAATGATTTTTTTCTTCTGGGTAGATACCTGGTAGTGGGATTGTGGGATCAAATGGAAGGTCTAATTTGAGTTCTCTGAGGATTCTCCATACTGCCTTCCAAAGAGGCTGTATTAGTTTGCAGTCCCACCAGCAGTGTAAAGGTATTCTCTTCTCTCCACATCATGCCAGCGTCTTCAGCTTTGGAACTTTGTGATGTGGGCTATTCTTATTAGGGTTAGGTGGTGATATTTCGGGGTGGTTTTGATTTGCTTTTCTCTGATGATTAGGGACAATGAGCATTTTGTCGTATGTTTGTTAGCCATTCGTCTGAGGCAGGCAATTTTACAAATGAACCATTAGATACATGTTGTAAGGGTAAGTGCCATGAAGGGACATGATGCAGGATAATGGGTCAGTGAACGAGTGATGGATACTATTTAGGGTTGTCAGGGAAGAGTACTCTATGTGGCTTTGAGCAAATACCTGGAGGAAGGGTGGAACAAGTATGGGATCAAAGCACACCAACAGGAGCAAAGGTCCTGGGACAGAAATACTGGGCATCTGGAGGAACAATGAGGAGACAGGAGCAGAATGCCTGAGGGGGAAGAGGGCAGGAGCCACACAGGTTAGGAGTGGGTCATGTGGCCCTGTGGGGCTGGCTCTACAGGCCCAGTGAATGGGGAGGCACTGTAGGATTTGAGTACAGGATCTGGCTTACTTCATTGGCTACTAGGTGTAGAAAGAAAGCAGTGAGGCCAGAGTGAGAGCAGGGCATGCCCTTAGGTGAGGTTGCTGCCCCAAGGAAGAGAGAAGGATTTCTCATGGATTGGAAGCATGGTTGTGGAGAAAGCAGTACTCACATGTATCCATTTAGTGAGATTTCAGAAAATTGCTGGAGAAGTAGATGTGGTAAGATAGTTTAGACATGTTATAACCAAGGTCCCCATTAGATATCCAGAGGCCAATTTGACAGGGCAGTTGCAAAAACGAAGTGCAAGAGACAGTGTGATATCAGTGCAGGGGTTGCCAGCTCACAGATGGTGTTTCACACTATAGGCTGTATGATATTCCAAGGAGATGAGTGCAAAGAGAAAAGTGTGGGACAGTGAGCCCAGAAGCCTGCACAGTATGGGTGTCAGGAAAGTAAGCGAAGTGAGCACAGCAATTCAAGCATTTTATGGACCAGTTTATGTACTTCTTCATTTACTTGATTACATGTTTAAACATTATTTTAAACATTGTAATAGGTATATATTCATGGTAAAAGATTAATCAAATTGCACACAGGATATACACTGAGCAGCAACTACCTTGCCCTCTAGCCCCACCCCTTCTCACACTCTGTCTTCAGAGTTGCTGGTGGTTTCCTCCTGTGAAAAAGCTTTAATTCTTTCTTATCACACTCCAGAAAATCATTAAAAAATTTCTTTCTTTCTTTTGATTTTTAATTGAGTCAGAAGAATAAAGAAGTGACTGGTAATGTTTAACCAAGTTATTGATGACTTCCAGAACTCATTCCTAGGCATAGGGAGAGAGCACGTGTGTGTATGACTCAGGGATAGAGAGACAGACAAACATGCACACATACAGAGAGAGACAGATAAGAGATGGAGCTTATCTCTGTGGCCTCAGAGCTAGGCTCGGAGGTCACATAGTCCACTAAGTATCTGTTATAATTTAGGAAATCTAAGAATGACCACAGCCCAACTGTGGCTAACAGAGAAAAGCTCAGACTAGTGAGTCTATACCATAGTTTAAAAAAAATCATTCCCTAAAATATGGGCAGAACATCACCAATCTCTAAATTCTTAGGATGTCAGGTCAGAAATCTGTTCCTATTCTTTTCTCCCTTCCCCTCCTCTCTCCTCTCTTTCCCTCTCCTTTCCTCACACTCTTCTGCTCAGGCTAGAGTGCTGTGGCATCAGCTTAGCTCACAGCAATCTCAAAACTGGACTACTTGAAGTAATTCTCCTGCTTCAGCCTCCCGAGTAGCTGGGTCAACATTTGCCTGCCATGACACCTGGCCAATTTTTCTATTCCCAGTAAAGATGGAGTCTCACACTTGCTCAGGCTGGTCTCAAATTCCTATGTTCAAGAGATCCTCCTGCCTCAGCCTCCCAGAGTATTAGGATTATGGGCGTGAGCCACTGCACCTGGTCTAGAAACCTGTTCGTATTCTAAGAATACTATGTCGTCTGAGTAGACAAGTGGTATGTATCTACTGACACAGCCACTCTGATGAATACCCTCTAGTTTTAGCAAATGAGAGAAGTGAGTCATTAAAATCTATTTGATTTATTCATCAGATAGATTTGCAATAGATTTCAAATTAATGATTAACCCAGGGATTTTTACTGACAACAAAGTATTCATGGGTGAAATATCTTATCACTGATTTGCTTTAAAATACCCCAGCGCTCACCCTGACCTAAGTAGCAAATGTTAATGAAACAAGATTATAAAACCATATATATCTACTTGGGAGGCTGAGGCAAAAGAATCGCTTGAGCCCAAGAGTTTGAGGTTGCTGTGAGCTGTGACACTATGGCACTTGGTGCTCTGTCACCAAAAAACAAAACAAAACAAAACATACATATATTTTTTAAAGAGAGAGAGTCTCATTCTATTGCCCAGGCTGCAGTGCAATGGTATGAACACAGCTCACTTTAACCTCGAACTCCTGAACTCAGGAGATCTTGCTTTAGCCTGTGGAGTAGCTAGGACTACTCCCATGCCCAGATAATTTTTTTCCTTTAGGACAGGATCTTGCTATATGCCCTAGGCTGGTCTCGAACTCCTGTCCCCAAGCTGTCATCTTGCCTTAGCCTCCCAAAGTGCTATAATTATAAGCATGAACCACCATGCCTGGCTAAGACTATACATAATTTTGGAAGCTAAGTTATGGGTACATTAGGGCTCATAAAACTATTTTCCCTAGTTTTGGTATGTTTGAACATTTCCATAAGAAAAACTTAAACACAGAGAAGAAAAGTATTAATAACAGACTCCTAGGCTTTAAAATGACCTCCAGGCTTTATATTACCCAGAGCATAATTTTTTTCTGGGAATTATTTTCTGCTGGCAATGCTACTCATCAGATGTAGTTTATGATCACTTTGAAACGAGAAATGGTGACGGACAAATACCAAGTACTGTTAATGACTTACACGCTCATCATTGGATTTCCTGCAGCTGCCTGGGATCTGCTTCTGTGCACTCTCTCTTGGCAGGAGGGGAAGGAGATAAGAAGAAGGTTCCCCTTTAAGATTCCTGGCTTTGCTGACCATCCTTGTCATAGGAAGAGAATTCTTAGGAGTCAGCAGCACTGGAGACCCCCTGCTCCAGTGGACCCCATGCAGCAGGGCTAATCTGTACCCGCTCAGAGTCACCGCTGTTGGTTGATTTGTCCAAGGAGCTGGTGCCCATCTGTTAGTAATGAACATACTCTGTTTTCTCCATGTTACTGCAGATTTCCCCTGTAGCTGAGGCAGGACTTGCAGTTGTGATGAGAGGTGGTACAAAGAAAAGATAAGAAAGTATGCACTGTTATCACTGGCGAGACCTTGCAGGTGTGATAGACTCACACTCTCATTCTCCACTGACTCCCAGAGGATTCCTCTAGCTCTTGACGAAGCTCGCAGGCCCTTGTCTAAGAAAGCCACTTGCTGCCTTGTTGCTTCTACAGGGAGCATTCTGGTGAGGAAAACCAATTTTTTTTTCTCTCGAGTTTGTTTCTGATTTTTATAGTCCGTGACCAATGTGCTAGAGGCTTGGGAGAGTTACATTCCTCCCCTCTCTCCCCAGCTTGATTTTCATTGAGATTTATTTCTATATGTGCACTTAAGTGTTGATCGATAAGTTCTAGCCTCAGAGTGTGTAAGCAAAACACATGTACCTGATATTCTGAAATTAAAAAAAAAAAAAAATAGTGAGGCCACAGGCCAGAGGCAATAGTGCACTTGCAGGGATTTTCATGGGTCATCAAGATTTGCAACAGCCCGATTCTCATTACTGTGTTTTCAAAATAAGGAATATATTTTTTGTACTTACAGTGATGTCTTCTTTTTCTGACCTTAGCCAGAAGCATTATCTTCTGAGTGACAATAAATGTTGCAAATTCCTGATAGAACCTCTGCTGATAACATGACATCTACACGACCACAATAGCATAGTTGCCTCCCTAGGCAAACAATGTAGTCACAAATAAGGGTGATTGAGAATTAAGAGGAAAGGCAGAGGGTGATAGTAAAATAATAACCTGGTCTACCTGGGTAACACCCAATAAACCTGCCTCCAGGCCAGCAGTGCACTCAGTGCTTCAGATCAGGTCTTGCTTTGCCAAGAGCAAATCCAGGTTCCAGCTGGCCTGGGGAGGCCAACTTTACCAGCCATGGAATTTGAGAGAGAAACCAAACAACACCAAGGCTGACAAAAAGGAACCCTAACGTCTGGCCTGTTGACTTGTAAAGAGAAACTCACTCCCATGACTCCTTTCTCCCCTTTGATGACTCTATTTGCATTAGTCCCTGTAGGATGCTAAATCTCTGACCAAGGTGAGCAGTGGGGTATTGTATGCAATGAGCAATATTTTATCCATTGTTCGATTATCTGGGACAGTTTGTGTGGGAGGGAGGATGTAGGGAAGGGAAAAGGAAGGATTAGGTGGTGTGTTCCCTGTAAACTGAAGAGTTGAAAGTGCATTATTTAATCCATTTTTATTTTATTTTTGTATATGATGAGAGTTAAGGGCCTACTTTCATTCTTTTGCATATGTACAAAAGAATGGAACCATGTATTGCAAAAACTTTCCTTTCTCCCTATACACATGTCTTTTTTTTTTTTTTTTTTGCAATTTTTGGACGGGGCTGGGTTTGAACCTGCCACCTCTGGTGTATGGGGCCGGTGCCCTACTCCTTTGAGCCACAGGCACCACCCTACACATATGTTCTTGACAACTTTCTTGACAAAAACTACCCCAAAGAAGTGTGGATATGTATATTGCTGGGTTCTCTGTTCTGTGCCATTGAGAGATGTGTCTGTTTTTATGCCAGGACCATGCTTTTTTAGTTACTGCTGATCCAATTTGAAGTCAGGTAATGTGACTCCTCTAGTTTTGTTCTTTTTGCTCAAGGTGGCCATAGCTATTCTGGGTTGTTTGTGCTTTCTATAAATGTTAGGATCATTTCTCTATTTCAGTGAAGAATGACAATGATATTTTGACGGGGATTGCATTGAACCTATACATTGCTTTGGGTAGTATGGACATTTTAACAATATTGATTCTTCCAATCTATGAGCATGGGGATATCTTTCCATTTTTTTAATATCCCCTTTAATTTCTTTAATCCATGTTTTATGGTTTTTAGTATAGAGACCTTTCACTTCTTTGGTTAAGTTTATTACTAGGTATTTTATTTTATTTATAGCTATTGTAAATGGGATTACTTTCTTGATTATTTTCTCTAGTAGTTGCTTTAATTTGTTGCTTTTTATTTTTTGTGTATCTGTTGTAGGTTTCTTCAATTGAGATTATCATGAGGCTTGCAAAAGACATTTTATAAGCAATTATTTTAAACATATGACAACTCTTGCTTACAAATAAGCAAAGTGAAATCTAACAGAAGTGCTACCCCTTAACTCCATCCTACCCCTGCTTTTTAACTTTTTGTTGTTTTTATCCATATCTTTTACTACCTATCTCTCAAGAAGTTGTTGTAGTTGTTTTGTCCTACTCAAGATATAAGTGGTTTATTCACCGTAATTACAGTAATAGAGTATTCTCCTTCTGTGTACTTGCTGTTACAAGTGAGTTGTACACCTTCAGATGATTTCTTATTATTCATTAATATCTTTTTCTTTCAGACTGAAGAAGTCTTTTTTAGCATTTCTTATTAGACAGATCTGGTATTGATGAAATCCCTCAACTTTCGTTCGTCTGAGAAAGTCTTTACCTGTTGTGCTTGAATAATATTTATGCAGGGTATAATAGTCTAGGGTTAAGGTATTTTTTTTTCTTTCAGCACTTTGAATATTTCATGCCACCCTATCCTGGCCTATAAGGTTTCCACTGAGAAGTCTGCTGCCACATGTACTGGAGCTCTTTGATATGTTATTATTTTTTCTTGCTTTTGTCAGGATTTTTTCTTTATCTGTCCCCTTTGGGAGTTTGATTATTGAGGCCCTTGAGGTATTCTTACTTAGGTTAAATCTGCTTGGTGTTCTATGACCTTTTGTACCCAAATACTGAAATTTTCTCTAGGTTTGAAAAGTTTTTTTATTATTATTTCTTTGAATAAACTTTCTACCCCAATCTCTCTTTCTACCTCCTCTTTAAGGCCAATAACTCTTAGATTTCCCTTGTGGAAGCTATTTCCTAGCTCTGGTAGACATACTTCATTCTTACTTCTTTTTTCCCCCTTCTGTGTATTTTCAAAGAGTCTATCTCAAAGCTCACAAATTCTTTCTTCTGCTTGGTCAACTCAGCTGTTGAGACTCTGATGCATTTCTCAGTTTGTCAACTGAATTCTTAAGCTCTAGAATCTCTGCATGATTTTTTAAAAATTTCAATCTTTTTGTTAAATTTCTCTGATAGGCTTCTAGATTCCTTCCCCATGTTATCCTGAAATTCTTCAGGACAGCTATTTTGAATTCTTTTTCTGCAAGGTCACTTATCTCCATCACTCCAGGATTGGTCATTGGTACCTTGGTTGGTTTGGTGAGGTCATGTCTTCCTGGATGTTCCTGATGCTTGTGGATGTTCACTGATGTCTGGGAATTGAAAAGCTAGGTATTTATTTTAATCTTCACAGTCTGGGATTGTTTGAACCCATCCTTCTTGAGAGGGCTTTTCAAGCATTCCAAAAGAATTGAGTGTTATGATCCAGGCATTTGTTCACTGTAGCAGTATCAGTACTGAGGATTCCCCTTGACCAGTAATGACTCTTGCAGATGCTTGATAATACCACCTTCATGGACTTGGATGAGATATGGGGTAACTCTTGGGATTACTAGGCAAAGTCTCTAACCTTCCCTCATTCTCTGTTCTGGGCTACTGGAGTTGGGGGAGGAGTGATGTGGGCAACTCTCTCATGGTCATACTTGAAGCTAGCCTGGTCTCACCCAAAGCCCACGGTCACTGCCTGGCTATATCTGACATTTATTCAAAACCCAAATGGTCTTTAGTTAGCAGGTGCTGAATTCTGCCAGGACTGATTCCTTCCTCTCAAGGCATTATGTTTCCTTCTGGCCCAGGGTATATACAGAAATGCCATCCAGGAACTAAGGCCTGGACTGAGGGGCTTTGGGATTCTGCTTGGTACTTTATTTTGTTGTGGCTTGGCTGGAACTCAGCTTGCAAAACAAAGTCCTCTAAGCTCTTATATTTCCTTTCCTTAAGTGGAAGAAGACTCTCCCTGAGCCATGCTACCTGTAGCTGGGGGAGGGGTGACACACTGCCTTGGCTGCAGCTGCTAGTGTCTAACTAGGTCACATCCACCCCAGGTCCATGGGCTCCCAGCCAGCCACAGGAATTGCCCAAGAACTGCAGCCTTTGTGTCTCTGACTACCTTAAGAATTTAGTCCAAGCTCCAGGCTACTTATTGTCGGCTGGTAGTGTGGCTAGCCAGAACTCAGGTTCTGGGATGGAGGATTTCCCTCTGGCTGGACTGGTCTAAATGCTCCCTCCATGGGTACCTGTAGAATTCTGTCCTGTGCTATGTTCCCCTGTCCCAAGGTGGCCCTGAATTTCCATGCAAAACCCCACAGTCCCTTTGCGTAGAGGCGAGAGGTGGCACAGGCGATGAAAGATTGTTGTTTCTTCCCTCTTCAGTGCCTCTTCCCTTGATGTAATGTTATGTCCAGGTAGCATAACAGCTCACCTGAGTTTTGGTTCTTCTAAAGGTGTTTGCTGGCTTGGATATCTGTTGAATTTGGTGTTCATGTGGAGGAATGGCACTAGAGGTTTCTATTTGGCCCTCTTGCTCCACCTCATTTTCCCTTTTTATGGACTGCATCTCACGTGATGTCAGTGGGGCTTTTCTTTTTTATTTGATATAACTACCCATTGTGTAATGATTGTCAAAAATTAATGCAGCCATGCCCATCCATGCTGTTCATTAGATCTCCAGAACTTATCCATCATATAACTGAGCATTTGTACCCCTTGACCAACATCTCCCCATTTCTTCCACCCCTCCAGATCCTGGTCATCACCATTCTACTCCCTGCTTCCATCAGTTCAGATCTAGACTCCACATATAATGACATCACATGGGATTTATCTTTCTGTGCCTGGCTTACCTCACTTAATAATGTTCTCCAGTTTCATCCGTATTGTCGCAAATGGCAGAATTTCTTTTTTCTGGCTGAATAATAGTCCATTGTGTGTGTGTGTACCACAGTTCCCCCTCCCCCATTCATCCACTGATGGTCATTTAGCTTGATTCCATATGTTGGCTATTGTGAATATTGCTGCAATGAACATTGGGGTACAAGTATCTCTTTAAAATAAGAATTTTATTTCCTTTGGCTGTATACTCAGAAGAGGGATTGTTGGATCATATGATATTTCAGTTTTTCTCCAAAAAATGTTTTATCCTTCATATTAGTATGGATATCCTTCATATTAGTATGGATACATTGGATACTTGCTTCTCCACTCTTGTGACATGAAGAATGTGTTCTAACTCCACCCAGGTTAATACAAAAGATGTAAAGTCTCCATCTTTTTATAGCTGAATAGTATCCCATGGTATACATATACCACAGCTTGCTAATCCATTCATGAATTGGTAGGCATTTAGGAGCACAATGTTAGACTGTATGGCACACCTCTTGGGGGTGGGACAAAATTATAAGAGGGACTCTACCTAAGAAATGCAAACATTGAAACCTATTTCTCTGTATCCTGAAATTAACCTGAAATAAAGAGAAAAAAATTTTTTACCCTTCCAATGGGGACTTCTCTGAGAAAAAAATTATATAATGTATATTAAAGCTAACTAAACAATAAGAAAAACAAGCATTTTTCAAAGTAAGGCATTTTTGCCAAAAGCATTTACTATTTAAAAGTGACTGATGTCTGCTTCTATGTGTTGCTGATTGTTCTAGTCTTTTGTTAATTTAAAATTTTGTTCTATTCTCTAGAAGCTGTAACTGCTAATAGCTGGGAGAGGGAGGATGCTGGAATTGGGGCAGGTGTATTTGGCAAAGATCTAAGGTGTGTCTCCATTTGGGACATGAACTCCAGCCAAGATATGTTATAGTCTGTGTAGGGATCATTATGATAGCCAGGTGATGCTAGATTCTAATTACCTGCTTTAGCCACTGGGTGGGCGGGGAAGACAAGGTAGAAGCAGGTGATATTTATAAATGGCAGGTATAAAAGACTGAAAATAATTTCTTTACAATAATGAGCCTTGTTCCCAAATTGGCTAATAGGTATATTTTTAAAGTCATGCTAAATTAAAAAGTACAACTTTTTCTAACTAGTATTTTGTAGCAGATGGGTTCAGGGAGACTTTTCAGGGTATCCAGAAAAGTTCTACACATAAATTGAATATAACTGCTCAGAGAGTTACTGGAGCTTTCTTTAATCAGAATGGGAATGTGGACAAGCTGAGGTCTGTCTGTGGTACTTAAGGGAGAACATGCTGACTCTTGTAGTTAGTTTACAGAGGGTCAGTCAGGCTGGGGCTGTGACGCTTGCTAGGTTAAATTCTTTTTCTCCTCCTGTAGATTCGTAGTGCTTCCTTCTGATAGAACGTCTTGCCTCTGCTGCTGAGATGGATGACAGAGATAATAACAAAGAACTGAATCAGAAATTAAACTTTTCCTGTGGTGAGGAAGAGACTGAGAGAGAAGAGCAGAGGAAATCGCCAGAGAGCATGGAGGCCCAGAACCAAACCCCAAGGAAGGATAAAGTTCAGGACTTGGAGGCAATGGAGGTGATGTTCTCTCCACCCAGGACTCCCCTTAGTAACATAGGTGAACTCGACGCATCTCAGGAAAAAGACAAAGGAAGCCCAGATCAGAGTTTGAGGACTTCAGTGTCCCAGCCTCTCAAATGTCCTGAGACACCCACCCAACTAGAGAAAAGGAGCCTGCTGCTTCATGGTGACAGCCCCTCTACTCCCAAAGTAAGTAAGTTGTGGGGAAAGTCGCCAAGCTCTGCTCTCCTTCCATTCAGCTGCTAGAGAAACAGGACTCACGTGTGTGTGATAGAATTACCTCACAGGCTGTGTATGTCCTCAATTTTGTAGTACTGGTGAAAAAGAACAAGAGTTTAAAGTTACCAGAAAGCAGAAATAAATGTTTTGCCAGTTGTCTTCTTAAAACTATTGATGCCAGTTAACTATTTGCTATTGGCCACAAATAAACCTTGGGTAGACAAAAGTTCCTAGTTAGAGAATATTGGAACTAGAAGGCTCTAGAACCCCACCTGTACACTTAAATAAGAGAAGATCAAGGTCCCAAGAGATAAATATCTTATCGTTCAGCCAATGCAGAGATAAGACTAGGAATCAGAGCTTTTGGGTTTAGTCTGTCCTTTCCATTACACCAACTGGCTCTACCTTTGTGTGATTATTTACTACTATTTCCTAATATAAGAATGTCCATATTCACTGTTTAAACATATATCTCCTTGCTGCTGCTCTTCCTAAAGAAACTCCCCTGTCCTCCTTGTTCTAATGAAACACAGGCTGTTCTGTTAAATGTGAGTAGAGAGGAATCTTGTTGACACTTTAAACTGAGGATGGCAAAGAAGGTCCCAAATAGAGAATGGTTGTCTTCTTGCTGTGATTGGTTTCCTGTTGCATCAATCATGTCACTAAAGCCAGGACTGGGGCAGGGTTACGCCTGGTAAACTCTGGTGCCAGGATGTTGCTTCCAGAGATTGGTATTATCTCTGCTTCCCGCAAGCTCAGCTTGAGGTACTGAAGATGATTATAATGCCAGCTGTGATCCTGGCTGTAGCACAGTCACTGCCAGGGGTCTCTTCAGTACTTGCTGAGTTTGGCTGCCAAGTCTACCAGGAGATTCTAAGCTTCTTGTCTGAGCTGAGACAAACTCCTATGCTCAGGTGTCTAGCTGCGAGTCTTTCTATGGTCACAATACTCTATGGTCACTTTCTATGGTCACTAATCTGCCATTTCTTTTTTGAGGACCCACTGTAGGTAAGAAGCATAAAACAGTCCATTTCCTCAAAGAACTTACAGTCTGACACAGAGAGAGAGGTTTTGTCAATAGACACCATGGATTAAGTGTTTCAAGAGTGGTCAGAGTTCTCTGGGAAGATTCTCAGAAGAGTGATAGGAAAGAAACAGTAGTGAAGGAAGCTGAAGAAGGACAATAAACACTGGTACAGTTTTGACATAAAGTGGAGACTATGGCTCTAAGAGTACACAGAAAAGGAAATGTGATGTAATTCACTCCATTCAATCACTCACAGCTTAACTGAACGCCTTGATGTGTTAGCAACCCCTTTGCTGGTGAAACCAATTCACGGCCTCCAAAAAGTGCCCTCCAAATGAATAAAGGTAAACAACTGAAACAATAATTAAAGTTCAGATCGTGTGTGCTAGAGGAAAGGTAGAACATGATGCATTTAGCTACATTTCTTTGATTCTTAAGAAATTAGGAATTAGACTTGGTGCCTGTAGTTCAGTGAGTAGGGCACCAGCCACATACACCAAGGCTGGTGGGCTCGAATCTGGCCTGGGCCTGCTAAACTGACAACTTCAACCAAAAAACAGCTGGGTGTTGTGGCGGGTGCCGGCAGTCCCAGCTACTTGGGAGGCTGAGGCAGGAGAATAGCTTAAGCCCAGGAGATTAGATTGCTGTGAGCTCTGACACCACTGCACTCTACCAAGAGCAACATAGTGAGAGTCTGTCTCCAAAAAAAAAAAAAAAAAAGAAAGAAAGAAAGAAAAAGAAATTAGGAATTAGAAGACTTTCCAAAGGAATCAAAGTTTGAGAAATCATTTTAAATGGTGATTTGGAGTTATCCAGGCAAAGAAGAGGAGAATGGAAGCTCTGGAAGAAGGGAAGAGCATCCATCAGGTTACGGAGGGGCAAGAGCAGTTTACACCTGGGAAGCTGCATGTTATTCGGCATGACGGGGTCTGTATGTGAGAATGTGCAGGAGATGAGGCCAGCACAGGCAGGTAGAAGCTGGATCAAGATTTTTATGCTGAAAGTCTTGAGAAAGCTGTTAAATGGTTTTTAGCAGGGGCATTTTTGGAAAATGATCTTCATATATAGGATGGAATGGATCAAGAGAGCCTGGAGGCAGAGCATTAGTCACAATAGTTCTGTTGAGAATGGAGAAGGGCCTGAACTAGGGCAACAGTGAACAGGGGAATACTGAGAGATGTTTAGGGACTGGTAACTGATATGATGGAGGGGATGGACTAAAAGGAATCTGGGATGACTGTGAGGTCTCTGGCTTGACTGACTTAGTTGTTGGTACCTTGAATCAATATAGGTGACACCTGAAAATGTGGCATAAATACATGGATAAATGGGTTTGGGGCACAGGAAAAGCACCAAAGCTGAAGATTTGTATTTGGATATCTACTATTAGTATGTAGTATTTCTATTTAGAAAGCTGTGGAAGGCATGGGTGGGAATAAGATCACATGGCCTGAGTGCCAGAGTAAGAAAAGTGGCCACGTTAGAAATCCTGGATAATGCCAAGATTTAGAGGACATGCAGACAATAGGGCTAGGGAGGAAAACTGGAGACATAACTGAGAAAGTATATACTCTGTGAAAATGGAATATGGGTCAGGGTCAGAGGAGAGAGCCAAGGCTGATGGTGGTTGTTATGCTAAAGACAAGGCCAATAGGAAAGAAGGCATGGCTTAGTTCAGCCTGACCAAAGGACAATACCAGAAATTATGTGTAATAGATTTCAGTTCACTGTAAGGCTTTCTGGCAGAATTTTCTAGACAGAAGAGCATCTTTAGGAGGTAGTAAGAGCCTACTGGCTAAATGCACCGAGCACTAGTTGATGACTACTTGGTTCGAACATTGTAGAAGGGATTCATGCATCAAGGAACAAATTGTATTAATTAATCCTTTAAAATTCTCCCTAGTTCCAAGACACTATGAACTTGTGTCTTTGTGGGAAGGTTTCCTTTTCAGATGTCAAGGAATTATCCTCCAGATTTCCCTTATCTCCTGTGCTAGGGCTGTTACTCAGGGAATTTTCTACACTCTTTCGAGCACATTTATACTCTCAACTGTATCATCTTTCCAGGAATTTCTATCTATTTTTCTTCTGAGCAGAACTTTCTTTCATATGTCTTCTCTCAGACTATGATCTTTTAGAGTTCAAAAAGATTACTCAATTCTACCATTCCAACAATAAGGTAATTAACATCCTTCCCAACATCATAAGCAGAGCTTACAGATTCTGTTGGCTGTCACAGTTCCACACTAGAAATTTAGACGTCGTCTGGTAGGAATACTTTCCCTTCTTTCTATCTGAACATTTTCTAGATCCCTTATATGTGTATTTTGCTTGAGGTGTGGCAGCATTCCAAGTGTGAACGCCCACTCTCTCATATGTGACAGATGTGTCTTACTTGCCATGTGATAATCAGCATTAAATTCTCAGAGGGATGTGCTATAATTCTAAGTGCATTCCTAATCACATTAATAACTGATAAATACCATTATATAGTTTTGCTTATTTTGAACCAATGTTTAGTCTTTGTGATAAATTCACAGAAAAAATTTTGAGTTCTCAGTGAGAAATTTGACCATAGCCCCCTGGATTGTTTACCTTATGATATCCAGGATGTATGTAAAACCCTGACTCTGGCAATGAAATTTTTTTCTTCACTTAAAAATAGACGCACATTCGTTAGTGAGTCACACTGTACTCTGGTTTCCGCTTCTATACAGAAAAGTCATGAGCAGAGACTATCAGAACAGTGCAATGAGTATGCTGTGAGGTTCCACCAGGGCCCTCCATGGAGGCTAATGCACCCCCAAATCTGTAGCACAGGTATTCCTCTGGCCCTTGACATTTGGGCCATCATGGCATTCTGCGGTCTCAGGATTCTTTGGCTTTGCCCTTAGGTTTAGTTCTGGTTAGGTTTAGGTCTATGTCCTCTTTCTGCACCCCACCTGAGTCGTAAGTCCTGCACATTTGTCCAGTTGTTGGTAGCTGATTATAACCACTGCAGAGCTGTGAATTGTAAGGGCTTATTGTAGAGTACTATTTTTTTTTTTTTTTTGAGACAGAGCCTCAAGCTGTCACCCTGGATAGAGTGCTGTAGCATCACAGCTCACAGCAACCTCCAACTCCTGGGCTCAAGCGATTCTCTTGCCTCAGCCTCCCAAGTAGCTGGGACTACAGGCGCCCATCACAATGCCCAGCTATTTTTTGGTTGCAGCTGTCGTTGTTTGGTAGGCCCGGGCTGGATTTGAACCCCCCAGTTCAGGTGTATGTGGCTGGCACCTTAGCCACTTGAGCCACAGGCACCGAGCCTAGAATACTATTTTTTAATCTCTTTACCCCACTTCATGGAGCTCTTCTCCTTTAATGCGATATTTTAAATGAAATAAAAACATTTTTATGTTTAGATAGTCCATGAAATCTCTCCGTTACAAAGTGATTATTTTTTAACCACTGAATTTCTGACTAATGGACTACGTATTCCCTATGATCTGGAGTTTATCTCTGTACCACTTAATAGTGTATTTGCTACTTAGTAGGCACCAGACACATATCTGAATGAATAATTAGGGGGAAGTTAAAGTATAAACTGTGAGAACATAAGAGGTAGGTCTATATAGTCATTTTTATTTGTCTACACTTAAATGTCTCATCTTTAAGAACTGGAGGTCAGGAAAAAAACAAACTGGAGGTCAGACTATTATTGGTGGGTCGCTGGCTAGCAGAATTGGTTCAGGAAAGGATTCCTGTGTTGATCTCATGAATCAGGACATCTAGCAGGTGCGTCCAACTTGCAGCCTGTAGGCTGCATGAGAACTATATGAAGACTTTTTGCTTATCTGTGGCATCAGGTATCATAAAAATGATGCACACACCTTTTTTTTTTTTCCTCATCAGCCTTTGTTAGTGTTTGTGTGTTTAACATGTGGCCCAAGACAACTCTTCTTCTTCCAGTGTGGTGTGGATAAGCCAAAAGGTTTGACCCTCCTAAGAGGTAAAGATTCTGTAGTTTTCAGAAGAGGACCAGTTACAATGCAAGTAGTTTACACTGCACCAGATAACTTCTGAGTCCTCTTTTAGCAATAACATGCTTTGGTTCAAATATTAACTAGCTAACTGACCCAGAACTTTTCCTTTTTTTTTTTCTTTTACTAACCTCCTTCTGACTTGCCTTTTGTCGCCCTCATTCAGAGCATGCCGAGCCAGTTGGTGATTTCTCCCACAGGGAAGCCTCCACCCAAAAGCTCTAAGCATTTGAAGCTCACGCCTGCTCCCCCCCGGGATGAGATGGCTTCATTGTCTCTGGTCAATATTAATCCCTTCACTCCAGAGTCCTATCGAAAATTACTCATTCAATCCAGTGGCAAAAGGAAAATCCGAGGAGACCTGTAAGTGTGCTGCTGCTTAGACTTTTGAGAACTGACCTTATAATCAAGGGGTAAGAGGAAAGAGTTAAAGGAAGATTAACAAGAGCTCTAACTGAATGAATTTGATACGTTTACATATTCTCCCCACCCTGCATGTCCATGTTGATTTTAACTTGCTTTGGTATAGAACATCTCCTGTTCTGATGTGTTAGGCGTTTTCTCTAAAAAAATCAGGACGGAGTAAACAACAGATCTCTGACTTCCATTAGGAAGTTAAATGGGCAATGAAATTTCATTCAAAGGGTCTCCTCTGGTTAACATGAGGCTAGCAGCTGGAGAAGGTATAGTTCACTTCAATGAGTATTTTGCTGCTGTTGAGTCTAGCTTGTGTGGTGAGGAAAGCTATAGAGCAAAGATTTGGACTTGTCTGTGGGTGATGAAAGATTGCTGAGGAGAAGATGACAGTGTTGGTTCCAGTGGTGCTAGGAGAATGGAAAGCCAAGCTGCACTATTCCATCCAGGCCACTGAATGGTAAATATCACCCAAGTAAGGACTGTGCATGTTACTCAAGGACATGTCATTACTTTATCTCTTCAAGGCTTTTTTATAGACTGGAAGCACCTTTCAAATGGGGCGGCCATTTATGTTCATATATACTCCATAAAATAAATGGGCCACTAACAATCTAAAGTGCAGAGCATTGACTGTGTTTTGTTGTTTCTTTGGTTAATACAGTCATTGATTCCAATCTTGTGGCTAGAATAGATTTTCTCAACACTATCTCCTGAATCTTAAGTAAATGGGGCTTGAGCACAAGTACACCTGCCTACTTTGGTTACCTGGAATGCTGTTGGTTTTAGTTCTTCAAGAGTCTTTGTAAACCATTAGACTCTCACTGAAGCCAGCCCCCCCCCAAAAAATACCCCCCAAAACACTAATCTGAAGTCTAGTCTCTAATCTTGGCAGCAAAAATGGTGATACTTTAGTAAACCTGAGTTAGTGGTTCCGAGAGGGTATTTTTCCCCCTTACTGTGGTGGTAATTTATAAAGTATTAGGATGTCATATTAAATTTAAGTCACAAATATCCAGCATCAGTTTATTTCCACGAAAGTAGTGCCCTCTGTTCGCCATTTTAACCTTGTACTTCTCCAAAAGAAAAATCTATTGCTGGCTGAAATCTTGCTTAAGGATCCAGAATGTAATTACTCAAGCCAAAGAGAATGTTTGTCAGTGACTCAAACTTACTGAAAAGTAACTGAAAATATCTTAGCCAGTGTGAGAGCTGATTCTGCTCTACTTATAGTCTTCCTTTGAACTTAGATGAAGCCAAATTCTAGGGTGGGAGTACTGGGACAGTGTGGTGTGGCAATGAAAAGTAAATGCCTTGGCGTAGACCCAGCTCCAAGTCCAGTTTTGTTACTTGAGGAATTGTATGGCCGAGGATTATTTATCCTCTCTATGACTCGATTTCCTGATTTGAAGAACAATTTCATGTATGTTCTGTGCTTTCTTGCCTCCAGCTCTCAGCACATGGTGTTCTACTTGCCTAAACCCTCTTTCCCTTAGCGAGGTTCGACGCATTCTCAATCTTAGCTCCTCTTTTCTGGGAAAGCTTTTTACTCTTGAAATAATTAGTTGGGTGCTGTCCATGGTACCCTCCAGAACTTGTATTCAAATTTGCTGGGTATCCCTGCCTTCAAACATAAATGGGAAAAAAGGAAGAAACTGTCTTATTTCCTTTTATGACCCCAGAACCTAGCACAGTACTGGGCTCAAGAAGTGTTAGTCATACACTGATACCACTTTTTTTTCTTAAGTGAGGAAGCTGGTCCAGAGGAAGGCAAGGCTGAACAGGGGCTGCCTGCCAAGGTGAGCATGGTTCTTTGGTCCAGCTGTCACAACCCAGGCATTTTATCTTATTCTCTCCCTCCTTGTCCTCCCTCCCTCCTCTGGCCCCTCTTCCATTTCCCCCCCTTCCTCTTTCCCTCTCTGTTCCATATTCTCTCTCTCATATATATACATACATGTGTATATGTATGTATGTATCACTTTACAAATGTACACTGTCGCTGAATTTATCTGGATTCAAGTCAGGGTCTCTATTCTTAGCTAACTGTTAATTTGCCAGACAGTGTCTGATATGTATATTGCAGGATCATTGCCTTAGAGTATTTTTAAATCAAAGATTTCTGCTTCTATTTTTGGCTGGAGTAGTGAAAGGAAAATAAAGGTGTTTTTGGTTTCAAAATGGAAAAATAGAATTTAAAAATGGTATAGAGCCAGAGATTTATATGTAAAACTTTAACTTTCAAGTATGCCGGTATTTATTCATTTTTAATAAGGTTCACCATCATTGATCTATTATCTCTCATTTGATAATCTAAGAAATAATACTGTAAATATTATCTCCAGAAATGTGTGTTATAATAATTTTAAAAGGAGGCTAAATGCCTGATAAGTCTAAGTTAATTATAGTTTCAAATTAGTGAGATATTAAATTATCATGAAGATGTTTAAGATATTATGAAAACATGCTTATTTCAAAGTTTAGTGCACAAAGACTCAAAATTTTGTATGCTGAATGATCACAACTGTGTATTACACAGTAATCACAGAGATGGTTAATGAGATGGAGCTATAGCCACTGTTACTTCAGTGTCTTTGAATGGCAGAAACTTAATGTTTTTTCCTTCAAATTTTAAAAGTTTTCTAAAGCAAGTTTTATTTTACTTGCATAAATATACTGATATGTTAAAATATCAGCACTTGGCTATTGTAAACATCACAGGGAAGAAGCCCCACCGGGGAAGGCTTTCTTTCATATGCAAATATTTCTGACTTAACGCTTTCACTGTTTACCTTTGGATTTTATTCCTCGCTTATTTTATAGCTCATCCCTTTGTTATAGAGAAATGCCAACAATATTTATTGAATATTCAGTATGTGAAAAGCCTTATACTTAGACCCTTTAATGAAAAAAATTTAAATGACAGTTACTGCCCAAGAAGAGCTAAGACCCTTGAAATATCAAAGCAATCTATGCACAAGTGTGAAACTCTAAGATGAATGTATTTGTAGGTATATGTGTATATACAAAAGTGTAATGTGTACATATATACATATTTCAGATAAAAATACTTATTGTAGGAAGTCAGACTTGAATAGAAGAGATCATATGTCAAGATAATTCTAGATGAAGAAAATAACTTCTAATTCTATGAAACAGAAGAATGTGTTTCATGTATAACAAGGGTAGGGGAAGGTGTTGAGTTGCCATGGAGTACGTGGCTGGCATACTGGTTTCTTTACTATCTGGGGGGACGGGGGTAAAGGTAGTGAGTATGCAAATGGTAGAAGGCCACAAGGCATTGAGGTCTCTTATCAGAAGCTTGAATTTTTCATGGAAAACAATTAGGTGTCCCTAATGTTATGGGTATTTTGCAAAAATAACTCTTACTATTAAAGGAATTGGAGAGAGAGGGTTGGTAGCTATAGCAAATTCAGACATAGTTGAAACAGAGCTTGAGATTGGCCAAGGGCAATGGAAAATATCTTACTTTGGAATAGATCTTGGATTGGAATTAGATGTTGACAATATAGGGCTAGTAAGAACCAAGATTTTTCAAATCCCTAAGGTTAGAAGAAGAATAGTATTCCTATATTGGGAAAAAATGGCTTTGGGAGATAAATCTTCTTGGATTTAGATTCATTAAAACATATGAAGATTTTGGTCATGACAGTTTACTGGTGTGTTTACTTGTGATTTACTAGGTGCCTGGCATTATACTAAGATATATACACATGCACACACATATATATTACACATACATACTGCATAAAATATATATAATGTACATTCTCATATATTATTTACAAGAGCTCTGGGAGTATTACTAAGATCTTCCTGCATCTTACAGATGGAAAACTGCTGACGGAGTTGGATGATCTGCCTGGGGTTATTCACTAGCTGGGCAAAGAGTGATGTTGCCGCATGGCCAGTAGGGGGAGTGGTCACTAGACATGAGCGCACAGACTGAACAAATTGAACAATCAATTTGACAATTTTGTTGTCCAGAGTAAAATTTTGGAGAAAAAATTTGAAAACCGTGTGTTTATTCAGCTTGAGATGGAAACATTAGCACCTAGATTTTGGCATGGTATAGATGGGAGGTCTTTTTTCTAAAAAGAAAAAAACATGTGCCATCCTGCTCCCAGCCATTTTGAGGGCAACAGCTCTGAGTGTGAGCTATGTCCCCGTAGAAACATACAAAGAATAGTATGAGCAGATAGAGAAAATAATACTGAAAAAATATGTGAGAGATACCAGTATGGAGTTGTATGGAAGGTTACAAAGAACACAGAAGGTACCAGCAACTGGGGAGAATTCTGCTACCATAAATACCAACATAGAATTCATTACATTTGCCTAAAAAGTCTTTTTGAAAACTTAAGTTAGGGATGTCATATGGTACAATAAAATAATTTTGTTTTTATTAAAATATTTTAGAGATGTGTTCTACGAGAAACCAACATGGCTTCCCGCTACGAAAAAGAATTCTTGGAGGTAGAAAGAATTGGGGTTGGAGAATTTGGTACAGTCTACAAATGTATTAAGAGGCTGGATGGATGTGTTTATGCAATAAAACGCTCTATGAAATCTTTTACAGAGTTATCAAATGAGTGAGTACTTTTGAAGTGTACTAGAAATATAACACATACTTGGATTTGGAGAGGTGTTTCTTGTCAAAATATCTTAACTAATAGCACTGATATCATTTGACACATACCATTTGCTTGCTTTTTAAAAAATCAACCTCTCCATTGTATATTGTCCCATATTCATAACCCTTCTGAGTTTTCCAGATCAGTGACAAGTCATTTCAGGTTATATTTTTTGTGGATCTCTTGGCTTTTACTTTCTACTGATGGTTTTATGGCCTTTTAAAAATGAATAGCTTTATGGAATTGTCTGATGTCTGTTCAGTTCATCAGAAATAGTACCAAGAAGGAAGTTAACTCACTGGTTTATCTCTTTTTTTTTAATTAATAAATTCAATAGTCAAGTTCCAGAGACTACATGCAAGGAAAAAGTATTCACCAAAGTTTCTATTTCATTCCCAGAACTGTTCCAAAGTTCTTCCTTGATCACAAGGAAAACACACATTTTCAGATTTAGCCAGTGCTTGAACTGGGAAGGTATGATACTTGACATGTGGAATGTACAATTTCAGGCCTAGAAATTCTTTATTTTTATACAGACATTCAGGAAGTACTCTATTCTGCTTTCCTTGTGTTGGCCTTTCCTATTCCACAGTGTGTCTCCCCAAGGCTGTCCCTGTGACTACATCATATTGGCTGAATTTAATATTGACTCTAATGACTATCTAGACTTCATAGGGAGTATCAAGGGCCCATCACAGTATCCACAACCAAGCATATGGTGGCCTTCTTGTTAAGCCCATTAGGGTGTTTTGATTCTGATAAAATGAAATTAGGACCTGAACATGTCTGAGGTTGAGGCTTGGTACCAGAGTGACCAAAGTTCTGGTCTTACTTAGCTCTACTACCAGTTTACTTTGGGCAACTTACTTTCTAGGATTTTCACCCTTCCCAATGTGTCCTACCAAGTAACTACAAAGATTAAACGACATAATATAGTATGCAAGCAGTGAGCACTTGATAAATGTTTTGCCATTGTTAATAATTACTTTAAAAAATGTTTATATATATATATGTTGATATTTTTTCCCCATCGATGCTTTTCTGTCTCTTAGGAATTCGGCTTTGCATGAAGTTTATGCTCATGCAGTGCTTGGCCATCACCCCCATGTTGTGCGTTACTACTCCTCGTGGGCAGAAGATGACCACATGATCATTCAGAATGAATACTGCAATGGTAAGTTGTGGACTGATACCTGGAGAGGGTACAGAGAGGGAGATGAACTTTATTTCTAAGTCTTTGGATGTAAACTTTGCCACCTCCTCACAGTTTATGCCAAGTGTAGCAGAGTCATACCTAAAAAGTCTATAGTAACATTGGCTTACTTGGAAGCAAAGAGCTAGATGAAGAAAATGAGTTGAAAAGAAGTTTCCAGCCTTGTATGTTGTATGTTTCTTTCAAAGCTGGTGTGTAGCTGACACATAGAAGCTATCATTCTACTCACACTTAAAACTTATGGAGGAAACGCTTACCTTAGTGACTTCAATGGTAAATCATCCTGTTATCATTTACTAGGTATTCTGAAAAATACAAGCCATGGTCCCTATCCCTTTATGGGAGATAGGAGGTAACTCTCTTCATCATACATTGATTTTGTGTACAGACAACTTTCGATTTTTTTTTTTTTTAGAGTGGATTCCTGAGTTGGTGGGTTGTTAATGCTTCTTGTTGCTTCTTACCTTTGAGCTTCAGTGTTCTCATCAGAGTAAGGCCATGAAGCAAGGAGCTGGGACTGAAACTTGGTGGCTTCAAATATATTCTTCTGAGACTTCAGAACCATATATACGTAGTAAAAAGTAACACTTTGCTGAGTTGCTTTAGGTCAGAAAGAGTATCCTTTGGTTTAATGTATTTCTAATCTTCGATCAAGGGGTCAACAAAACAGCAATTATGTGTTTAGTCTTGGAAATTTTCATCAAAATGTTCAGTGGTAATATCATAAAGTGGTACAAATTGAACAGAAGCTTGCCTTTATTTTAGGAGTAGCAATCCATATTCTGGCCACAGTAAATGTTGATAACTACACCCCTCTTCCCTCACCCACAACTAACTTTGAGGTATTTTTTTTTAAGATAGAAATATAGCTTACAGCATAAGTTTCTTTAACAGTAAAGTCTGTCTTTTGGTAAAATTTATAAATACCAGATGGCTCTTAGTATGTATGTTCAGCCTAACTTTTGAACATAGTGATTAGTGACAAGGCTTTATCATTATATATATAAATAAGCAAACAAGTAAATAATGTGAAATGCCAAAAATATAGAAAAGGTGTGCATATCTTATAAAATAATGATTTGGCATTTCTCTTGTTTTCTTATAGACAGATTTCCTTGTAGCCTTACATGTGAATTCTGTACTTTTTTCCCTCTTATAAGCTTACCTCAATTCCTTTTTTCTAATGTCTCTCTGGAAATGAATGGGTCCTTTCCTTGTACTTATGATTGAGAGATTCAGCCTTTTCTTAATTATCTTCTCTTGTTATTCCCTCTTATTGCAAGCTGAGATTCCCTGATTTTTTCCCCCTATTATCTTTATAAGGTTTTATTTGGATTACTTTTATTTATTTTTTAGAGACAGAGTCTCACTTTGTCGCCCTCAGTAGAGTGCTGTGGCATCACAGCTCACAGCAACCTCCAGCTCTTGGGCTTAGGCAATTCTCTTGCCTCAGCCTTCCAAGTAGCTGGGACCACAGGTACCCGCCACAATGCCTGGCTATTTTTTTGTTGCAGTTTGGCCGGGGCTGGGTTCAAACCCGCCACCCTTGGTATATGGGGCCGGCACCCCACTCACTGAGCCACAGGCCTCCCTGGATGACTTTTTAGCTACTAACAATTTATATGACTTTTAGCTCCTAACAAAGGTAGTATCAAAAGCTTCCATGGGGTGGGGGTAGAGGATGGAGGGGAGAAGAGCATAGAAGAAATAAAGGAATAATGTATTGGCTACTGTGCTATTTTAGAAATACTTCTTATCCTTTATTTAGACCCACCGTCCCACCTTTTCCCTTCATGCCAGTTCCCTTCCACACTTACCTCTTGCCCCAGCTTATCATAGCAGTTAGGCTAAAACTTGTACAGTTATGATTTTAGCTTAGATTATAAATTAGATGATTTAGATAACCTAGGTTATAAATTAGATGACTACTGTTAGAGATTAGCAGTCATCTATTTTCCCTACTGTCTCTCCTGAACCCCCAACCCATCAAATTTTTTCTCCTTCTCTTGCCAAGATCCCTTACCAATCACCTCTGGATCAGCCTCACAAATCTGAAGTGTCTCCTGTACTCAGTTGATTCTGGAACCCCCAGGATTCTGACTGAGGATTGGACTATGTTAATCTCTCCATAAAGGCAGTATTTTCTTGAGAGATCTATCACTGAAGTTGTATAAAACATGCTCCCTTAAGATGGTGGTTCTTACACTTGTTTGGATGATGTGCCATCCAGAATTCAGTGTCCTCTGTGGAAAACCACACATATTTTTCCATAAAGCAAGAAATAACTCTACCAGCAGAAAAATATGCTTGTGTTATAGACAGCAACATAAAATAAAGATGGTGAGGATGCAAATGTATGCATTACTGATCTGCTTTGCATTTTATTGTTAGAAAGCATTTTCTATTTTTTTTAGTATCTGTTAGGCCTCATTAGGAAGAGAGGAAACAGGGTATATTCTTAAAGTTTTTTCCTTTCTGTGAACTGGGCAAAGTTATTTTACTATTTTAAGGTAGGAACTGAGCAGCCCATCTCATAAAGATGGCTTGAAGAGCCTTCCCTGAGCCAGCTGTTCCTTTCTTGGCTACAAGTACAGTAGCCATCTCTAGGTAGTACCCTGGTTATGGAGTGAAGGCTCCAGTGTGGCTGATGAAATTGGTAGGATGATGCTCACAGTTCACTCGGTATTTCCATGTCTACAAATACTTCCTTGTTGATGCTATTTAGTAAAGAGCATTATGCTCTCCTGTAAGAGGTAGGCAATCAGCTTTAGCAAAATCAGGATATTCTAATACTTTTGTGTAAATGAGGACCCTTCAGTTACTCCTATTATAAGCTATTACTTGGCTAACTTTTAAACTAACTTACATAGCATCCAGGTATTTAAAAGTCATACTAGCATTGGTCTAGTTGCCCTTACCAAATACTTCTGGCTCTTCAGAATATTAGAAGTATTTCTTTATGGCAGGCGTGGGGGCTCTCACTTGTAATCTGAATACTTTGGGAGGCCAAGGCAGGTAGATCACTTGAGCTTACCAGTTTGAGACCATCCTGAGCAAAAGCGAGACTCCGTCTTTAAAAATAGCTGGTCCTTGTGGCAGGCACCTGTAGTCCCAGCTACTCGGGAGGCTGAGGCAAGAGAATTACTTAAGCCCAAGAGCTTGAGGTTGCTGTGAGCTGTGACACCATGGTATGGTGAAACTCTGTCTAAAAAAAAAAAAAAAATCTCTTTATAATCCAAAAGAACATTTTAAAAACTCCTAGGTACTTCCAGAATGCTTTCCTTCCATACCTATTAAGGGGTCCTAGACTTATTTCTTTCCCCTCTGTTACCAGGATCAACATTCCATTTAGAAAACATTTACATGCCAGGCCTTGGGAGAGTGAAGATGGATTAATACGGATACAGCCATCCTTTTCCTTGTTGACAACACCTCATAACCTCACCTACAAACTTAATCTCGTTTTTAACAAGCTCCAAAATGTTCTCTTTCCCTATTCTTTCTTTCTAATTAATAAGTATATAGTACTTACATAGTAAAAAATATCTAAGAAGACTCCCCTCTTTGTGTTTCTGAAAGGGGCTGAATTCTTTTCCTGTCTGAAGTTGATTATTTCAGCATGAGAGAGAGGTCTCAGTTTTACACGGGATACTTTTAAATAATGATTTCCTTAATAATTCCATTACTATCTCAGATCCTACTGTTCTGATACTTACTCGAAAGGTAGAGCTATGGGTTTTGTAACCACCAGTAACAGCTAGGGTTCTATAATTTGAAGAACTTGCCAATGAGTGCTAATTGATAAAGTGTTCAGAAGCATTCTAATACCTTAGAGTTTAGATCAGATACGGTAGCTATACAAATTTATTTTTTTTGATAACATTGATAAGAGTCTATAGTTCACGTATAAATGACATAGCTCAAACAGGATTTAGGTATATAGAGAGCATTAGGTATATAGAGAGCATTTATATTTTCCTTGGGTCAGCAATCATTAAATGTTCTCACTTTATGATACATTTTAAAGAAATTAGACTTAGAATCAGTTACATTAAAATTGCTAACAGCCTGTAACTACTAGAATGACACTGATGTGGAATTAATCACACCAGGAGTAGCCATATGACTAGGCCTGATTGGCTTGGTTAATAACTAGGTAAACTTTTAAAAATGTTAGTTGGTGCATACGGGAAGTAGTAGGGCCATATATTGGATACATGAGGCACTGGCATTTTCTTCTTTAAAAGCCCAGTAATTCTTTCCAACATGTCTGCAGTATAGACTGGATCAGACATTATTATGCATTGCACTGACATCAGACTAATCTAGACTTGCTAAATTGAAGTGATTTATGAGACATCCATTGAATACCATTTTATATAAGGGGCTTGAGCATTCTGGAATGTATCTGTGGCAGTGGGGTGTGTTGGAACTAGTCCCCTGCGGATATAAAAGGCCAGTTGTATTTTTAAGACTCACATCTTTTCTCTCATTCTGTGGGGTATTCTCTGTTCTTTCCTAGGTGGGAGCTTGCAAGCTGTTATATCTGAAAACACTAAGTCTGGTAATCATTTCCAAGAGCCAAAACTCAAGGATATCCTTCTACAGATTTCCCTTGGACTTAAGTACATCCACAATGCTGGCATGGTGCACATGGACATCAAACCCAGTCAGTATGATCCCTTCAGCTTTTCCTGCCATATTTTGTTGTTTCTATACCATCATTAAAATCTGTGCCTGCATGTCTATCAAGTGTCAAAGTATTTGTTAGCAGAATCTCTTTAATTTGTTTCTCCTACAAAATTTAATCAGCTTCAACCATTTCCCCTTGGGTTCAAGGGGCAGAGAGGGGGAGAAAAAACTCCTGCCTATGTAGTAAGGCCAAGAAATGAAATTAAGTATTTAATTACCACATAGGTAAGGGACAGCATGTTGCCCACATCCTAATTGTATTTATGACTAGTGCTATGTTTTAATTCAGTATTGATTGAAGATAGAAGTGAATGGCTTTATCACTCATTGGTGTGAAGCCCAAGGATAAGTTCTTGTTGTTTTATGGTATTTGTTTATTTGAGACAACAGTATCCTGCCAACAGCTTCTTCAGATGATGGGGAACTATGAGGTCTCCTTAATTTCAATGTGTATCAGCAATCATTGGCTCTCGGAGGTGATGTGAGAGACTTCACAGATAAAAAGAAACCTTAGCAGTCCTGCTATGTCCACATATAACAGTGTTTTTCAACCTTTCTTTTTTTTTTTTATCTCACAGCACACTAGAACATATCGTTAAACTTCCATGACACACTTCAATTATACTGATTTTAAAAAAGAGTAAAAAAAATTACTGTGGTTTGAACTTCTTTCAAAAATAATTTAGATTAATGAACTTTAAAATTTTTCATGACACACTTAAAATCCTCTCTCAGCACACCAGTGTATTGTGGCACATGGGCTGAAAATCACTAGGGTGGAAGAAGAAAAGAGGGAAGTTGAAATGTCAAATACAGAAAAGAATGGTAGAGGTGACAAAACTTCAAGAATAATTATTTACAGCTATTCTGTATTTTCTCAGGTAACATCTTCATTTGCCACAGGATGCAAAGTGACTCCCCTGAAGTCTTAGATGAAGTTGAAAATGAAGCTGATTGGTTTCTCTCGGCCACTGTGATATATAAAATTGGTAAGTTTGCCATATACCCCTACCAGCATACTGTTATCCTATAAAATTTATAATAATGATCCATCTATTCATCTATAAAATTTATAATAATGATAAATCTATTCTAGGTTTAATAAAGACATTTTAATTTTTTTTTATATTTGTTCCCTTTGCTCCTGCTGAAGGAAAAAAGACAGAGCTTTTTAAAAGTATATTTCTTCTTTCTCTTTGGTTTTTTCTTATCTTTCTTTAGGTGACCTGGGTCATGTGACATCAATAAGCAAACCCAAAGTAGAAGAAGGAGACAGTCGCTTCCTGGCTTATGAGATTTTGCAAGAGGTAGAGATTAGGAAAATTGAGGTGTCGTATAACCCATCAGATCTTTTGACTCTCAAATGAAGGTTCACCATGCAAAACCAGGAAGTATATATTTATAACTTAAATTTATCTTTCCCTATTCAGAATGGAGACCAAAGATAAACTTTTCCAAAAAAGTATGAGGAAAGGTGGCTTTGTCACAGATGAATCAATATTTATACTGTTCTTTCTAAAGGTCTTTTAATGCTTCTAATATTTCTTAGAATTCCTAACCTCATGCATTAACTATTAATGCTAAGGCTTTTCCTCAAGTCCAGATTGGTCAAACATGTATTTTTCATGTTGTATCCTTCTGATATCATCAGCAGCTCTGGTTATTGTAAGGTGACCAGACGTCCCGCTTTTGGTGGGACAGTCCCAATTTTTAACAATTTGTCCCACGACGCATGGTGTTTTTAAAAAGTCTCCATTTTTGGAAAGAACGCACAACAAGCTAGGGAATGGCTAGAGAACAGGAAGGGAACATACAGTCTTTGGCTGCTGAAAAGGTTAATGTAACTCCATTTGGGAATGAAGAGGTTAATGTAACTTCATTTGGAAATGAAAAGGCTAATGTAAACTCTTTCTGGGCAAGGTCACCCAGGTGGAATCGGTATCAGAAGGAGACTGGCTCCCTCCCTGGCTTCTAGGCAAGGACAATTAGCTCAGAAGGAGCCAAACTGTCTGGAACAAACAAGTAGTCCCCCCACCCCACCAGGGTCCCTAACCATAAATAGCTCAGCCAATAGCAGCCCAGCCCGACAAACACCCAATGAAATCCCTCTATGCGCTTTAAAAACTTCAGCTCGCTTCACTAGGGGGTCGCCCTTCCTCCAGCTATGCTGAAGGGAAGAGTAGCCCAGGCATATGGTTGCAAAATAAAGCACTTTTTGTCTTTACATGTGTGTGGTGGTCTCTCAGCGGCAATTCTGGTCCCAACATTGCCATGTGGCTATTTTGCCAGAATATGAGTTTTATATTTTTGTTAATTTTATAATGTTAAACTTTAATAACAAATAATTGTTGAGAACTGATTATCGAGAACTGCTTATCAAAGTTCGCACTGTTGATCAGTTGTTAGAATTTGATCACCATTGTTTGGACTTAATGAACAATGGCATTTTTTGGATTGGCAACGACAAAACCATTTTGTAACTGTCTCTCAGAAGATACACATCATACTGCGTGTTAGTGCTAGTTAAACAAGTGATGTCAGCAAATCAGCTTTTCAGACAATTTAGGTAAGTTATTTCATGAATTTAGCAGACAGTACTCGTATTATTTATATTTTATAGTGGTGGCAAAAAGTCTAGCACCAGCCTTGAAAGTGACACTTACGACTTATAAGTTATCATTATTAAAAAAATATATTGATAAGGAAAAGGTTAAATCTTGGGCATCAGCGAAAATCACAATAGAGAACAAATGGTTAGAAATATTTTATCATTTTGAAACAAACCATGTTCCATACAATAATGCACTAAAAATTGTAGGATACGTGCTGTCCTTACCAGGAACTAATGCTGCAACTGAACATGTTTTTTCTATGGTAAATAAAGTGTGGACATCAGAAAAATGACAATTAAGTGTTGAGACTTTGAAAGCCATTTTATGTGTGAAATATAATTTAACAAATTCTTGTGAAAAATGTCATGACCTTTTAAACAACAGCAATCTACTAAAAAAAATTCACTCAAATGAGAAATATGCCAAAGAATAAAATAATACTATACATAATTTTTTTTTTTTTGGCCAGGGCTGGGTTTGAACCCGTCACCTTCAGTATATGGGGCCAGCGCCCTACTCCTTTGAACCACAGGTGCCACCCTATACATAATTTTTTTTAATGTATTATATTTGTAAATTGTACTTATGTTGACATTAAAAAATATATATGACAATACTATTTTTGCATTCTATGAAAATTTTTGTTGCTCCATATAGACCAAATTATTAATTAAGAACCCCACCCTCGGTCAATGGTGTCCCACTTTACTAATATTAAAATCTGGTCACCTTATCATTGAGGTAACTGTTAGTCATTGCCCATCCTCTACAATGTCTGTTTTAGTCAGGCCTAGGAAGGATATAACTTCCCCTGGGTAATAATCAGGAAAAAAAACAAAAACAAAAAACAAGCCTTTCCTTGATGTGATCAACAATCTTTGTACCAAGCCTCTTTGAGCCTAGCAGAGCAAAACAGTGCTAAGATTCTGCCTTGGACTCTTGGGGGCACAGAGATTTAATCAGGTAAATTTATATTCAGTTTATCTTCTCTAGAAATAAAACACTAACTGCAGTGAAGGTGACTTTGCCCATAGCATGTGTTTAGAGCTCACAACCTCTCCTACCTCTTGTAGTTTATCTAGATTCATTCTACTTGGCATACTAACTGGCCTTCCTGTCTTCTCTCTTGAAGGATTATCAGCACCTTCCCAAAGCAGACGTGTTTGCTTTGGGATTAACTATTGCAGTGGCTGCTGGAGCACAGTCATTACCTGCCAATGGTCCTGCGTGGCACTATATCCGAGAGGGTAACTTTCCTGCCATTCCTCAGGAGCTCTCAGAAGACTTTGACAGTCTGCTCAAGGTGCTTTCTCTTACTGATAAAAGATGAAATGTCTATTTTTAACATGTGTGATGGCAAGTATTTGGGGAAAAGGAAATGGAGACCTCGGTAGTGTCATTAACAGAAAAAGAATCATTATTAGGAAGCCCAGGAAAGATACAGGACAGATTGTAGATGTTGTAAGGAAACTTAGAAAATATCATAAAGCCTTTCACATTATAGTTCAAAAGTCTTGTTACAATTTTTCATTTGCCCTTCGTAACAACCCTGTAAAAAGGGGAGGTGGTATCTTATTCTGCTGATGAGAAAACCGATGCTCAGAGCAGCTCTTTGACTCCTGTGCTCACAGATTTTAATTGGTTAAGTCCAATATCAAATCTAGTCTTTTTGCTCCCACTTCAGAGTTTTTAAACTATTGTTAATGGTAACAGTGATATTACCAAAAGAATGAATTTCTACTGTAACTAAGAAGGTATAAGCTACTTTATTGATAATTGACTACTAGCAATTATTTGAGCTATTATAAAAAAGGTAAAATGCCAATCCATAAACGGTTTTACTTGTGCTTACTGATATCTGAGTATGTATTGGGACAAGAAAAGGATATAATGCTGAAAGAAATATACAAAAAGCTTACACTGTCAAGCTTCAAATCATTTATGACTTCATGGCTTAGGGAATAGGATTGGTTAGGATCACTAAAATAGCCTTAGACACAGCTACTCACTCAGAATTAGATTTGGCTTTCATAGTTTACCTGGAATCTTCAGATATAGTTGTAAACCTATTACTAACTAAACTAGACTGACTAAAAGGAGTCTTTCTAACTACTTTTGCTTTCCTGAAAGAGACAAACCCTGCCTCACAGTGGTCTTTTGTTCATGATCTAACATCTACTTTTATGTATAAACTGCTCTTAGATTTAGTTGATACTGACTATATAAAGATGGGCCCTGTGCTAGGCAAAGCATATGTTAATTCACTTAAGTCTAACAATAGTCCCAGAAGGTAAATTTCATTACCCCAATTTTCAGGAAAGGGAAACTGAGCTTTAGTAAAGTTTACAAAGTAAATGGCAGAGTTGGCTCCCAACTTGGTCCTCAAACACAGTTCAGTATTTTCCTCATTATATGACACCATTAATTGTTGTATAAAATTTGGTAGTACTTTCTACTATAGGTTACAGATATATTGTCTACCTTGAGATAAATGCTTTGGGAATACTGTCATGGTGGGTTATCATGTGAAAAAGCAGCATGATGTAGTAGAAAGTAAGCTGAGCTAAGAGTTAAGTACATGGTTTTTGGTCTTGGCCCTTCCAACAACTTTGACAAGTTACTTTTTATCTAGGGTCTCAGTTTTGCCTACTTTAAAATTAAGGCATGAGAGTAGCTAATCAGCCAGCTAGCTCTAAAAGGTAACACTCAAAGACAAATCATGGGTGTAGACAATTGGCACTACCAGACACAGACGGTCCTCCTGTCCAAGATGGAGCAAGTCTGATTTCTTCCCTCTGCACAAAGGACAAGCAGGGTTTTAGAAAATTCACCAGCAGAACCTAGATTGGAGTTGGCTTGAGTGGGAAGACTTTCCCCACTAGTGAAGCTTCTGTTTCCTTCCTTCTGGCCCTAAATCATCAGAGTATGATCCACCCTGATCCAGGAGAGAGACCTTCTGCAGCAGCTCTGGCTAGAAATCGAGTTCTAAGGCCCTCCTTGGGGAAAGCTGAGGAGCTCCAGCAGCAGCTGAATTTGGAAAAGTACAAGACAGCCACACTGGAAAGGTAGCTTTTGGATGATGGGAACAAGAAAGAAATCTACTGTGTACAATGATATAACTGGCCTCATGTGTCTTCGACAGGGATTCAAGTGTATATATATTCACTGTTATAATACATAGGCCCCTGCCCGCAAAGAGACTGGAAGACCAAGGCCCTTCATAGCATAGGATTGGGAGGCTCTGTGACTAGGCTGCTTGAGAGAGAAAATTCTAGTTAATGCAAAGGAAGCAAGAGTGAGGAATACAAGGAAATATAACTGGTAAAGAACCCTTAAGATTGAGTGACAGAAGGTATCTCAGTAACTGGTGGTAATCACCTAATGTAAGATAACCATAGATAAGGTGGTAGAAACCTATTTTAGAAACCCACTAAGTTTCAGGGGCAGGCAGACAAACTGTCCTGGTACATGATTAGAGGAAGAGGTATTTTTCTGAGCAAAGAAAACAATCTAATCTTATTCATGTAGGTTTCTATTCATGCGTGCATTCACTTATTAGTCCATTCTTTAATCAAATGAGAATTACAGCAGAGCCTCCATAGTTGACAACTTCCCTATATCAACTACCCTGTTAATTGGACCTAATTTTTATAGACATGCACCACAAGTACATATCAGTGGGCCTAGTTTCTTATGGTGACCACCTCTGTATGTCGACAGTCTGTCACAGTCCCTCAGGTGGTCAGCTTACAGGTTCATCTATAATTAATTAGATGGTGTGGGGTTGGGAAAGAGGCCAGGTAATGTTTGAGCAGTGTTCTGACGGCATTTTTAAGTGATTATTATATATATACTGTGAACTGCTAAATGCAAAAGAAGGAAATAAAAATGGTCAAGGGCCTAAAAAATGGCTAGAAGTTTAACTTCTCTTGGATACACAGCCTATCTTGGAAACATTAATCTGCAAAGTCCCCAAACTGACTGCCTGGTAATAAGTTGCAGAGACTCCCACCCTTTAGGCTGTAATTCTTCCTTAAAAGCCACTTAACATTTTTCTCGTCTAGTTTTGAATTCCATTGAAGTAAAGTACAAAATACTAATACATAGGATGTTCACAAGAATATAAGTACCTCTTAGAGTGTGGTTTGTATATTCTGTGAATAAGGTGACCAGATTTTAACATTGGTAAAGCAGGACACCATTGGGGGAGGGCAGGGCCTGGGGGCTGGGGCCTGATAACAATGCAAACTTTGATAAGCAGATCGCGATAATCAATTCTCAACAATTATTTGTTATTATTAAAGTTTAACATTATAAAATTAACAAAAATAATACAAAATACATATACTGGCGAAATAGCCACATGGTAGCTGAAAACCGTATATTCCCTTCCTGTTCTCCCGTGTTCTCTAGTTTGTCGTGCATTCTTTCCAAAAATTGGGGCTTTTTTAAAACGCAGCAGGACGCAGGACAAATTGTTAAAAATCAGGATTGTCCTGGCAAAAGCGGGATGTCTGTCCACCTTACTCTGGGGGTGGGGGGCTACTTGTTTGTTCCAGACAGTTTGGCTCCTTCTGAGCTAATTGTCCTTGGCTAGAAGCAAGGGAGGGAGCCAGTCTTCTTCTGATACCTTGCCCAGGAGGGGAGTAGGGAGTTTACATTAGCCTTTTCATTTCCAAATGGAGTTACATTAACCTCTTCATTCCCAAATGGAGTTACATTAACCTTTTCAGCAGCTGAAAACCATATATTCCCTTCCCATTCTCCCACCATTCCCTAGCTTGTCATGCATTCTTTCCAAAAATCGGGACTTTTTAAAAACACCGCAGGACAAATTGTTAAAAATTGGGACTGTCCCACCAAAAGCGAGACGTCTGGTCACCTTATCTGTGTGAAGCCTGCTATAGAGGCACAAGTAACTGCCATCAGCAGTGGTGGGAACCCATAGCAGAGATGGAGCAGAAGCATCTTGAAACTGGTTAGACCAGAAGTTAGCAAGCCTATTCTGTAACGGGCTAGACAGTAAATATTTTAAGCTTTGTGGGATATATGTGTCCTGCTGTAATGACTCAACTCTGCTATTGTAGTATGAAAATAGCCATAGACAATATTATACATGAGTGACTGTGTTCCATTAAGACTTTATTTATAAATACAGGTGACAGGCCAGATTTGACCAAGAGGCTATTGTTTGTTGACGTCTGTACCTTACATAAATGTGTATGTATATATATGTATAGACTGAAGAGATGTTTACTTAATTTTAATTGTAAAAATCATTTATATTCTAATCAGTACGGTATGGGAACTAAACCTACCACATGCAAATGGCATGTGTGTCAACTGTTTTTTAAGACTGTTATGGAATTGAATTTTCTATTCTAGTTAACAGGCTTGTTACTGTAAATAAGAAAAAAAGAGAAATAGACTTATGTTTTGATCACAAGTATCTCTAACTGGGGATCAAGTAACCATTGCTTCCCCTCCCCCTTCACTGTAGGAAACTGAGAGAAGCCCAGCAGGCCCAGTCCCCGCAGGGAGCCCCTGAGGTCTCTGAGGCCCCCACAGGATCAGGAAGCAGGAAACTTCTGGTGGGAGGAAAGAGTGCAAAGTCTTCAAGCTTTACTTGTGAGTAATCTTCCCCTTAAGAACTCATTTCACACCAACAGACCTCTTACTGCAGAACCTCCAGAAATAGATAATGCCCCAACCTTCCCTTAGGAAATAAAAAAATTAAGCAACTTGAATGCCCAAAGGTTTCAAAAGCTACTTCTAATTTAGGACTTAGTCAAGATCCTAAAGCTACTGATGCTTATATTAGCTACGGTCCCGAGTACAATAATAGGCAGTCATTTCTTTTCCCTATTGTTATATTCCTACTACCACTTAACAACAATTTATTTACTTCTCACTTTTTTTTTTGTGATGAACAGTGGGACAGACATCATGAGCGTCTGAATTGAAGGAAGAAAGGGAAACAGCCCTGTGGATTAAGAGGTTGCTCTTGCCAACTGCCCTACCAAGACTCAAGGGACTCCACCTGCATATAGAATGGAATGAAATTTGGTTTTAAGTTGAAGCTAACATCTTACAAGAAAATGTACTTGGATTTAAACAGTCCTTCCCAGGTTTTATGATGCTATTCCTAAAAATATTCCCAGTCCCTTTGAGGAAGTAGTTCTCCTAATGTATATACACCCTTTGTCTGATACTGTATTTATTAAATAAATGACTTCTCATTATGTGAGCTAGGCAAAAGTAAACATGTATATAATGTGTCCATTTCTGAGCTGTCTACCTTTTAGAACAGAAATACTAGAGGCAGAGGAGTCAAGGAAAATTAACATGGCTGTTATTCCTCAATCTGCCCTCACTCTCTCATGGCTGTTTTGATATTCTGGGTCTCACCAATTTCTTTTGATTTTTATCAGAATGTGGCTTTGTTTCCTGCCATTTTATCATATTTTATCCAAATTCTTCTCCTGTATATATACATTTTTAAAGGAATGGAACATTGTATTTTTAAATAAAGATTTTTATCTTGTCCAAAGCTGAATTATGGGTAAAGCACTCTTTATTATACATGGCCAACAAAGAATGAGAAATTTGTTGGAAAACATTTTATGAACAAATGGGTAAGAATTCAGTAGGTTAGCACTAATGCATCTTGGCAGCAAGGCCCAGCTTCAGAGATTGGAAGTTAATAATGTTCAGGCTCTGCTATCAAATGTCATCTTAATGTAAACTATTGACGACTAATGGATCTTTTTGCTGCTTAATTTTATTTTCTCATTTTTGAAAGCTAATTAAGTGTTTTTAATTGAATAAACCCTCATGCTATTCTTTGTTCTGCTTTGGAATGGCAATTCTTTCCATGAAATTGTGGTGTTCTTCCTATAGTTCACTGCTGCTTGTTAGTAGTCTTTATTCAAGATTTAAAAATGGGGTTAGTTGATCTCTCCCCCCATACACCTACCATAAACTGTCTCTTGCAGTACAGTGCAAGTTCAGCTATAGTTTGTGGCTTAGAAATAGGTAAATAACAGGCAGGTTATTAAGTATATACAAGGTATGAATCAGAATTCTTCGGTTATGCTTGTCTTCTTAGGCACTGACAACTATAGTGATTTTGGTCTACAACTCCTTCCTACTGTGTACTTGGAGCCTAGCTTCACATCTGAATGGACCTGATGCCAGATCATTGGGTTTTTTGTTTGTTTCTCTCTCTCTCTTTCTCTGCTGGGCTCCATGGTAGCTAGAAGTCACAAAAATAGCATACATCTGTACATTGAGTGTGAGAAAGACCAGGTCTTCACTGGACTCTGCAGTTCTCCCCTTCCATTTCAGTTAGACACTGCTTACCTAAGGTTTGTTTCTGTACCGACATCATGATATAACACTAATTATCAAAGTGATTTCACTAGCATCACTGGGATAGCAACATATTAAAAAATTTGAATACTTTAGAAAACAAAATGCTTCTCTATAGATGTTTCCTAAACACAAACACTGACATTAAGATTCCAACAGATACTCTTGAGCCTTAGAGAAATACTACTGTGCTCTACTGGGCATATGTACCAATTTATAGAGGTCATTTATCTAAAGCAGTAGATAACTATTGAAAAGTAGATGTCAGGCTCGGCGCCTGTGCTCAGTGGTTAGGGAGCCAGCCACATGCAATAGAGCGGGTGGTTTCGAACCTGGCTAAACAACAATGACAATAACAAAAACATAGCTGGGTATTGTGGCGGGCACCTGTAGTCCCAGCTACTCGGAAGGCTGAGGCAAAAGAATTGCCTAAGCCTAAGACTTTGAGGTTGCTGTGAGCTGTGATGCCATAGAACTCTACCCAGGGCGACAGCTTGAGGCTATCTCTTAAAAAAAAAAAAAAAGTCTTTCAGCCTGAACAACTAAGCCTTTTTATCTCATCTTGAATTACATAAAAATTGTCGTTTTTTTTTAAATTAAAAAGCCCCAATAACTGAAATATTCCTGAAACTGCTGTTGATTTACTTTAAAATACTTGGTAGTAAACAGTTTTGGTAATAAGCGCTGTAATCTCCTGCCAGCTATTATGAGGCTTTAGAAAAAGTTTCAAAGTAAAAACTAACATTAAAATTTCTAAAAAATATTTTCTTACAGCCAAACCGTCCAAAGTTTCCTATTTATGATAAAGCAATGTCAGCCCTGGTATGTGTCACTGGATACTTACAGCTGAAACCATTTTATAATTTAGGAGGAGGCCAGAGGTAACTTGGCAGCCCTGGGCATGTATGATGTACACTTCTCGGTAAGTTTTGCAAATGACAAAGCCCTGAGTTCCTTACCAGCCAGGGATTAAAACTGGTTAAAGTCACAGTGCTATCTGTCATTACTTCTGAGTACTGGGGAGGCCCTCTCTGGGTCCATGGATGAACTATAGAAAGTCTATGATTGTGTTCAAGTGTGTGTATTTACACTGCAGAGAGGTTTCAGGACATCCTCATCAAAATGAAAACTTTAGATTTCTGAAGGGGTATTACAAAAATTCAGATCCTTGATTTTAAAAATAAGTCTTTTTAATGTTAGGCCTACTTAACCATCCTTCTGAATTTTTCTTGCTATTTCTGTTGCTCTGGCCTATGAACTGGGCCCCTCTAAAGCTTGTCCTTGTTTTAAAGCATACTATTAATTGAATATTCACAAGTTCCCTGTCCTTTAAGAGCTCACAATCAATGGGAGAGATAAGACACCCTCATGATCATTTATAATACAACATAGAATGTGTAAAGAAAATGGAACAACAGAGAGGGGACTAGGACATTGGAGGTGCGGGAGGACGTTTCAGATCCCGAGGACAGTGAGAACAAAGCCGGAGCATTTGTTGTATTAGGAAGAGGGATCTATTTGATAATAGAAGAAAATGCTTTCATTTAGTTCCTCTATAACATGTACCCTCATATTAATTTGAAAAAAAAATCTGCACATATTAACATGCTTTTGTCAAAGAAGACAAACACTTTATAATTTTCTCCAGCCTAGTGATTTTCAACTGGTATGCCATGAAAAATTTTAAAGATAATTAAATTTTTGAAACAAATTCAAAGCACAGTGAGTATATTCTTTTTTTAAATTCTTTTTTTGGGCTCGGCCCCTGTGCTTCAAGTGGCTAAGGCACCAGCCATATACACCTAAGGTGGCGGGTTCAAATGCCCGGGCCTGCCAAACAACAATGACAGCTGCAACCAAAAAATAGCTGGGCATTGTGGCAGGCACCTGTAGTCCCAGCTACTTGGGAGGTGGAGGCAGGAGACTCGCTTGAGCCCAGGAGTTGGAGGTTGCTGTGAGCTGTGATGTCACAGCACTCTACCCAAGGGGACAGCTTGAAAAAAAGGCAGGAGGAGAGAAAAGAGTTGAAAAACACTGCTTTAGCCAATACTCTAAGGAGAATGTGTTTTGGTAATTCCTGTCTGAGCGAGAATTTGGACTAGCCCAGACTCCCTGCTAAGGTGTGATTTACAAAGTTGTAAGAGTTCACCTAAGGTTGTCTATTTTCAATTAGCTTTGTTTTTTGCTACATTTTTCTTTATACAACCTTTATACGCCTTACATCAAAGCATACAGATAGAAAGAGGGAGACATTAGTGGCATAATAAAGAACTTTTAGGGCCACGTGACTGGATATGGGTGAACAGATGTGAGTGACCATGGGTGATCAGAGAGAATTTAAAGATGATTACAAAGTTCAAGTCTAGGAGAATCTTATTATCACTAAAGCAAATAAGGAACTTAGAAGGAGGAAACTGGTTTTGGATGAACATGTGTATTTGGTACATTTTTCATTTGACTCTATAGTGCAAGTGGAAGTTGTGTTTTTCAAAAGGAAATGACTGGAGAGGATTGACAGTAGTAACCCAGTGGGTTGGGTGCAGGATTATTGACACCTGCGCAAGGCTGGCAGGCAGTATAACATGGCCTGTTCCAGGGACTCAACATCATGAAGGTGTTAGGAAAATAGAGTAAGCATCTGTTACTGCCCAACCAGGTTCACTGCCCACCGCTCAAGAGGAAGCCAATACTAAGACAGCAAGGGTTACAGTGGAGGAAGAGTTTAGTATCACAGGCACTATGTGAGGAGACAGGAAAATTTCTTTAATCTGCCTCCCTGATAATTTGTGAGTGAGGGTTTTTTTTTTTTTTTTTGTAGAGACAGTCTCACTTTATCACCCTCGGTACAGTGCCTTGGTGTCACAGCTCACAGCAACCTCCAGCTCTTAGGCTGAGGCGATTCTCTTGCCTCCACCTCCCAAGTAGCAGGGAGCACAGGTGCCTGCTACAACGCCTGGCTATTTTTTTGTTGTTGTTGCAGTTTGGCCGGGGCGGGGAACCCGCCACCCTTGGCATATGGGGCCAGCACCCTACTCAATGAGCACAGGCGCTATCCTTGTGAGGGTTTTTAAAAATAGTTTGGTGGGCAAAGGGCTAGCAGTGGTTCTCAGCCAGTGGGTCGTGACCCCTTTATAACAATGAAAATACACTGCGGCATTAGGAAGCTTGAGAACCACTGGTAGGGGATTAGGTCTGTTGATTGGCTGGGAATGAACTCATAGGGTCAGGAAGCAGAAATTGTCTTTTTGTGCTGAGTTAGTTCCCAGGTCCCAAGACCATTTGGGCTGGTTCCTTGGTATGGTCCACCAGAATGCAGGGTCTGTTCTGGAAGCTATCTCAAAGACAAGCCTTACATTTCATAAGGGTGATATTACCTAGGGAAGCAATGAAGAAAGCTAAGGATTTTCATGATCATCAGCTGTGTGACTCCTGAGTAAAAAGAAATTATAGGAAAGCAAGCTAGGGAACCTAGACCTTTGCAGAGTTCAGGCCCCTACCACAGTTCTCACGTTATAGTCTTATTCATAAAGGGTGGTTTCACATCTAGAAATACAGTACCGTAACTAGTGAGCAGACCTTCAGGAGCAGGTTAAGGTGTGTGTTGGAATCTGTGTTAAAGAGTTAAGATTTTATCAGGAGAGGTCAAAATGAGTAGTAAAAGGATTTTGAGTAGGGGCCTGAGTAGGCAATTTGCACATTACAACATTCCGGAGGGTGCCTTCCTTCTCCACAGGCCCCACAGTCCAGGGAGATGGAGAAGAAGGGAAGGCCTCTGCTGGCCTGAATTCTGCAATTTGTGGGGCTCCATACATCCTCTTTTCTACCAGGGCCAGCATTAGAGTGAATAACACAAAATTCAAGGGACAACAAGAAACTCTTCAGTCAAGATTAATGATACTTAATGAAACAGTTTTAAAATATTAAAAGTAATGAAGCAAATCCATGGTGAACAAAATACCAACATTTTGAATAAAGACAAGATCAGTGAGTTGAAGTTAAAATTACTTAAGAGTGTCAAATGGCCAAGAAAAATTGTGAGACATGGAAATTCTCACAACTGAAACAAAATAAGCAAAGGAGTAGATTTTGAAAAAAATACCACTGCTCAGTTCTCTTATAAGCAGGAAAGTAAAATCAAATTCCAATTTTACTATAAATAAAATACCTAAACTTAAAACAATGTGAGTTTTAATACAACTACTTTCAAAATTTTCACTACTCAACTATATTTTCTCTTAAAAATACATACAAACATGTATGCGGGGGGCACATTTTTCCTTGTGCCTCTGGCTTCATTATAGTACAGATACTGTGTTTCATTAACATTTTAATACAGTTATGCACTTCACAGTGATGTTCTGGTCAAAGACAGACTGAATATAAGATGGCAGTCTCATAAGTTTATAACGAAGTTGAAAAATTCCTATCACTGTAGGTGTTGAAATATCATAGCCCAATGCATTACCCCTGTTAAGTGATAATAAATGATTATGTCATACTGGCTTATGTGTTTACCATACTATACTTTTTGTTATTTTAGACTATACTCTCTCTACTTATAAAAGCATGTCCTGCAGGAAGTATTCCATAAGAAGGCATTGTTATGGTAGAAGATGACAGCTCCATTCTTGTTATTACTCCTGAAGATGTTGAGGTACATGACTGATGATGATGATCTTGACCCTGTGTAGGGTTAGGCTAATATGTGTGTTTGTGTCTTAGTTTTTAACCAAAAACGTTTTAAAAATGAAATGGTTTTAATAGAAAAAACCTTACAGAATGAAGATACAAAGACAAAAAATATTTTTGTGCAGGTCTACAACATGTTTGTGTTTTAAACTGTGTTATTAAAGAGTGAAAAAGTTAAAAAATTTAAAAAGTTTATAAAGTCAGTTAACGTAAGCTAAGATTAATTTGTTACTGAAGAATGAAAAATAATTTTAAAATAAATTTCGCATAGCCTAAGTGTACCGTTGTTTCTAAAAGTCTACAGTAGCGAACAGAATAATGTCCTAGGCCTTCTCATTCACTCTAACTCACCCACCACTAACTTCCAGTCTGGCAAGCTCCTTTCAAACAGTAAGTGCCTTAGACAGGTGTATCATTATTTATCTTTCATATCATATTTTTACTGCACTTTTTCTATGTTTACACACAAATACTTGACATTGTATTACAACTGCCTACAGTATTCAATAGTTACATGCTGGACAGGTGCGTAGGCTGGGCAGTAGGCCAGAAACCACACAGCCTAGGTGTGCAGCAGGCTATATCACCCGGGTTTGTGTAAGTGCACGTATGATGTTCGCACAACATAAAACTAAAGGGCACCTTTCTGAGAATGTAGCGCGCTTTAAAGCGACACACAACTGTTACTTGGTTCTTCACGAATTTCTTCCATTAATTTCGGACCTCTTAAAATACTTCATTAAAATATTATTTATCTTGATAGCTAGGTTTTTGGCTCAAGCCTTCGCCCATTCCCTTCTCTTTTTCTGCTTTTCTTACTGCTTCGGGAGGTCTGGGCGGTCCCCACTCCGCAGGAGCTATTCTTTCGTTTCGCCTACCCGGTCCTCCTGGAACCGGCTGGAAACCTCACCAAATGTTTTCATTTCATTAGAAACTTAACTCTGTCGGACTCACCACTTGGCGGCGTAGATCCAGCCACCGGCACACAGAAAAAGCTCCCGGAACGCCAGAGTTAGAGGGAGCGCGTTTCCCGCGGTGCCGGCCGGCAGTATTTCTGCGGAGCACGCTACGGACTTCCTGTTTCCTCTTTCCTTTCGCGGTCCTTGCGGCTCGGTGCACCGGAAGTGTTCCGCAGGCTGCTCTGGAACCGCGGGTGAGGAGGCGGGGGAGGCAGGAAGGAAGGGTGGGAGTGTGGTGTTTGGGTCTGCGTGGGGTCGGGAGGTGGTGCTGTGTGCGTGTCTGCCCCTTCCCTTCTCACAAGTGCGGAGGACTCCACGGTTTCCTCCCGTTTCCGCTACGCGCTCGGGGGGAAGCACCTCCTTTGAGAAAGGAGTGCCTGCCTTTCCCGGAGGTGAGGCTAGTTAGGTCGGGGGTCTCCAGCGCTCCTTGGTCTTTGTTAACCGGGATGGTTATTTTTGCAGCAGCAGGTTTCAGATTGAAGTCCCTTAATGACTCTGATATTTGAGTCTTTACTGTGTGTTAGGAACTGTTTTAGGAGTTTAGGGTATGACAATGAATAAAGCAGACAAAATTGTGTGCCCTATGGGAGCTTACATTTTAATGAAATTTGAGAAGACAGTGGATTGGAAGTGGGAATAACTCAGAATCGGAATTTTGGGAGGATTAGAGGTGGTGGAATTTATGTGGAATTTAAAAGACATAGGGGTATGAGGTTTTCTTCTATGGAGAGGGTGCTAGTCAAATACTTAGGAACGTTGATACAATGTCGCAAATTGGATTGCGTAAAAATTATGAATGTGGTTAGTAATTTAGGGCTGGTGAACTTGTGCTGTTGTTATTAGATATAATAATAGTTTTCTTTCCTTTTTTTCTTCAGGAAGAGTCTAAAGATTAGATTGTAAGAAAAGAAAGTAGAAGCCATGTTTCGAAGACCTGTATTTAAGGTAGTTACTTTTCTATATTAATGCCTGGATATAGTTGTATTATCAGCCATAATGATCAGATTTCTTTAGGCTTTTGACTGCAGGCTTAGCTTACCCGCCCACTTTTGTGTATTCACTTGATGTGGAAGGTTGGGACAGATTTTGCCTATGTATATAACATTTATTCAGTTACAAGTGTTACATTTAAATTCATTACAGCACATTATAGGTCTTTAGTGATCTAAGGACTGGGAGAATCAGTGTTCCAACATTTTTCTGTAAGATATGTAGTTCCTTCCTGACCATCTCCCTCCTTTTAGGAACAGGTCCCTCTCCCCCTATCTCTGCCCATACAGGAGAGCAGCTCAAGTCTCAGGATTACCACATATTCACTGTGTTTAAAATTCCTTTTTATTCCACTCAGTCTGGCTCCTCATCCATCTAGTTACTCTAGTTAGCCTTGAGCCAGCCTAGACTATCATTTTTCCTCACTTAACCACTTTTGGGCTCCTAATTGTAAACATTCCTTTATAGCGCCTCTCTCCTACTCACCATCCTCCTATTAAGACTACGAAAAGTCACTTCCTCTGTGAAATATGTGATGACTTCCTCCATCCTATTTTTGAACTAATTTTATGTTCTTGGATCCTCTCTTAACCTTAAAATATGAACCTTTAATCTACTTTTTTATGTGTTGAAATGGGAAATATGGAACAGTTACTACTATTTTTTTTTTAGAGACAGAGTCTCACTTTATTGCACTTGGTAGAGGTAGAGTACTGTGGCGTCACAGCTTACAGCAACCTCCAGCTCTTGGGCTTAGGTGATTCTCTTGCCTCAGCCTCCTGAGTAGATGAGACTACAGGTGCCCACCACAACACCCGGCTATTTTGTTGTTGTTGCAGTTTGGCCGGGGCCAGGTTGGAACCGCCACCCTCAGTATATGGGGGTCAGCGCCCTATCCACTGAGCCACAGGCACCGCCCAGTTACTACTGTCTTAACACACTTAAATATTACAGTATTAAAATGTCTTTAAAACCAAATATAAAAGTTAAAAGTTTAATTTTAGAAATTATCCAAGTTAAATAATCTTTTCCTATTTCTACCCCAGTAGGTCTTGATTCTGTGTGCCCCAAATGAGACATTTTATTATTCCATAAGATTTATGAGCTCTGGCTTGTCTGAGTGCTCAAATTCGTATATTTCTAGAGTCATGACAGAGTTACTAGTTAGCAGTTTGATTTTGTTGTATGTAGTAATTTACATACTTATTTTTTTATCCACCCTCTGCCCCAACACCACCCTCCCCCCCCCCGCCCCGGAATTGGTGTTTGATTGGTGGAGTTCTGCTTTTTATATTCACAGTCCTGCACTTGAAAAGTGTTTCTCTGATAGAATGGTTAGCTCTCTGAACCTTGAATCCAGTGATATGTATTCCTGTCTTTATGTTAGCTCTTGAACAGATGTCTTTAAGGAGCTAATGGTAAAAGCAGCAGCTTTGATGTCAGGGTTCCCTGGGTTCTTAGAAGGACTTGCCACTTGCAGATTACTAGGCAAATTAATCACTCTGGGGCTTGGTTTCCTTGGTTCTAAAGTGGGGATGATTTTAACATCGTTTATAGATTTAGTTTTAGGATAGCTGGTATTCAGTAATGATCACCATTATCAAGTGCTGCTGTTGTGTGGGAGTGACTATCCTTTCCTGATGATTATATGATTTTGACTTGGATAGCTGTATCTTTTTACTTTTTAGGAGAGCCAGATTTGTTTGTCTTGACTTGGATAGCTGTATCTTTTTACTTATTAGGAGAACCAAATTTGTTTGTCTTGGACTTTTTTAAAATCTATGAAAGCATGAAATTTCCCATCATACATTTATAGAATCCAGCATTGGATTAAGCTTAACTCTAGAAGTTGTTTAGTTTTTTCAGTAGCCTTTGCAGTGAAGTAGATAATTTTCTTTCATCATTTTTGCTCACTTTTAAACTGTGTTAGACTAATTGTATTTAAGGAATCGCCTAATTCCTAATGACTTCTGAAGGAGCAGCTATAGGAAAGCAGTTTCATAGACTCTACAAGTTTTATCCACAGAGAGTCTGACTTTATAGTATGTTCCCCTTGCTATGTCAGAAAGACATTCCGTCATTAACGTAAGGAATCTATTACTTTGTTGAATTGAACCTATTTTTAATTCTCTAAACTATCATTCTCTAAACTACTTTATGGCTGAGAGTGAGGCTTAAGTAATGACATTGCATTTATTTTGCACACATCCTACCAGTTGTTCGAGCATTGTTTTCTATGTAATGAATGAATCTACTTAGTAATACATTAATTATAAAGGAGTGATCTCTTTCTCTTTTCCTTTGGTCTAATGATGAACTAAATCTGTACCCATATTAGAGAAATCAAAATTTTTTCATTCTTAAAGCCTACTATAGCCAAACTATAGAGAAAATATGCCAGTTTATATTTCAAAAATAAAAATAAATAAGGTTGGTTGGTCTAGTGTATTGAATGTATATAGCATTTTTTGCTTCTTTCTGTGACTTCTGCTAATGAAAGCTGGATTTTTAAAAAGTACGTGGCAACAACTCTTAGGTACAGGTTAGATTTACAATCACTGTCACACTCTTTTTGGTGAAAATGGTACTGTTTTGATTTTATCATTTGTGTGCAAACAAAAGTGCTGTAATCTGGATTGCCGCAAAAGAAACAGGAGAGGACTGTAAGTTTTGGGTAAATTGTCTAGTACCTTTGGGTTTCTTCATTCAGCTGCCCTTAAAGTGTTTGCTGGTCCTTCTGGCACTGTATGTTGGGAAAACATGGGAAGAGCTCTTTTCTTCCAGAACTTATAGAAACTACTAACTAAATGGTGAGTAAATATGATCTGGTCTTCTGTTTGCATTTGCCTTTCCCTAACAAATTAAAGCCATGTTACTCATTTGTTCCCTTTTAGGTACTTCATCAGTTTGTAAGACATGAGTCTGAAATAGCTAGCAGTTTAGTTCTGGAAAGATGTAAGTAGCTGATTTCCTATTTAAATGTTATTTATAATAATGTGTTAATGTTTTCAAATGTGCTGTAGAAGACATACACTGTTTGAGTTAATCGAATTATCATCATGCTTTTGGCTCATGTTCGGTCCTAAGATCTTGGCCTTGCCTTATGAGGTACCTAATATAAATTGGGCCCTTATCAGGTAGACACAACTTAATTTTGTCATCACTGTCTTGTAAGAATTTCCTTGAGTTATATTTGGTTATCTGAGATTTCCATGGTTATATCATACTAGGCTGAGATTATGAAAGATTTTAAGACATTTTAAAGAAAAAGAGTTCAAAGTTTGTTTTGTGGGCTGCTTTCTCTGTAATTATTTTTTCCTTTATTGCCAACCCTCTTTATTCCCTCCCACCCTCACTTTATTTTCTGTAGAACTTGGGTTTTGCTTACTACAGAGATTGAAGTTGAAGTAGTATTTGTAGCTGTTTCTTTTCTGGACATTTCTCCCAATCTCTGCTGTGGATTTTGTGGCTGCTATAACAAAATACTATAGACTATGTGGCTTAAACAACCACTTATTTTTTATAGTTCCGGAGGCTAGAAGTCCAAGATCAGGGTGCCAGCGTGATTGGCTCTTGGGAAGGACTTTCTTCCTGCCTTGTAGGTGGTAGCCTCCTTACTGTATCTTCACATGGCAGAAAGAGAGAGAGTGCAAAGCTCTGGTTTCTTCCTCTTACTAGGATTCTAATCCCATCTTGGGGGCCTCACCCTCATGAGCTCATTTAAGCTCATTTTACCAGTCCCCTGCCCCCAAATAAAAAAAGTTGGTTGGTCTAGTATACTGAATATATATAGCATTTTTTGCTTCTGCCCCATCCAAATACCATCATATCAGGAGTTAGGGCTTCAACACGTCAGTTTTTGAGGGGAGGGGTCCGGTGCAAACATTCAGTCCATAAGAGGTTTCTAATCTATTTTCTCTCCACATTATGTTTCAGCCTTAAATCGTGTGCAGTTACTTGGGCGAGTGGGTCAGGACCCTGTCATGAGACAGGTGGAAGGGAAAAATCCAGTCACAATATTTTCTCTAGCAACAAATGAGATGTGGCGATCAGGGGACAGTGAAGTATACCAAATGGGTGAGTGAAAAAGACTGGAGTTTTAATTTTATCAACAACAAGTGGACCTTATTTATTGCTAATTATCTAATAGAGATAAGCTACTTTTAGATAAGGTATGTCTTTAATTCTGTTCTTAGAAAGTGTGACGGTGCTTTTGCTGTGCATGTTGTCCATTGGCATTTGTTTTGTCTGCTTTCATTTGTAACCACGCTTCCTATTCTTGTGGTCTAGGTGATGTCAGTCAAAAGACTACATGGCACAGAATATCAGTATTCCGGCCAGGCCTCAGAGATGTGGCCTATCAGTATGTGAAAAAGGGGTAAGTTGAAGAAGGAAGGATCTTTCTGATTCATTGTTTTAAAAAACTGATTACAACTGGCAAGGAAGGGGTGGCTCCTGTGGCTCAAAGGAGTAAGGCACCACCCCCATATGCCAGAAGTAGCCCCCAGCCGAAAACTGCAAAAAATAAA
>NW_003852444.1:3211364-3233533 GCF_000181295.1 Otolemur garnettii | reverse complement strand
CATTGTTGTTTGGCGGGTCCGGGCTGGGGATTCGAACCCGCCACCTTAGGTGTACGTGGCTGGCGCCTTAGCCAGTTGAGCTATAGGCGCTGAGCCTGATGATTTTTTATAGTATTCTCTTTTAGAATATTTGGATTGAGTATGTATAAAAAGTATCTTTTCTAAACTCACAGGACAAAAGTGTATGTTTAATAGCAGTTGTGGTAATAGTTAATATTTTAGAAATCACGCTAACATCTGTAGTTTTGGGGTTTTGTAATGTGGGCTAATCTTACTGGGGTTACTTGATATCTCAACAAAGTAGTTTTGATTTGCATTTCTATGATGATTAAAGATGATGAGCATTTTTTCATGTGTTTATAGGCCATGTGCCTGCCATCTTGAGAGAAGTTTCTGTTCAAGTCTCTTGCCCACAAACAAATGGGGTTGTTTATTCTTTTTTTATTGATTAGTGAATTCTCTGTGGATTCTAGTTTCCAAAAAAGGTCTGATAAATAGAATCCACATTTTCCACTCTTTAAAATCACAGCTTATGGCTGTTGTATAGTTCTAGATAGTATAGAAGTAGTCTTAGTGATTAACTGTGAGTGATACACTGAGGTGAAGACCTCTAGTTGCATCTTAGTAATTTAAGTCCCATGAGGATAAGGTCAGAAACCTCACTATAGAAAGGAATTGATAAATAAATGAAAATCAAATTTGTTAGGGACTCCAGAATCTAAAATCAAACAAATTGACACATTGGAAATCACTCTTAGAAATTTTAAAGGATGCTAGTAAAATGTTATTTGAACATTCTTTTTTTTAAACTTTAAGTAGGTGAATAACTGAAGGATGAAAACATTGTTCTTAGTAAATGGCATAAAGTCTATGTTAACCAGTTTGATGAAAATATTTCAAATTGTATATGACAACACTACATTGTACCCTATGTTTGCATTAAGGTACACAGCTATCATTTAATAAAAAAAAGAAAACATGGTTCTTTTTACCTGGAGGCAGCAAAGTCTATTTGTACTATGTACATTCTGTTTCAGTACTCCTAATTCTGAACTTTGAGAAGTGGTAGCAAAAATGAGGTTATATGTGATTATATATTTTGTCCTGGTATATACTCATTATCACCCCTGACCTGACTTTCTCTTGTAAAACATAATTAGAATCTTAACTAAAAAAAGTAAATTTTGTTTATATCAGGTCTCGGATTTATGTTGAAGGGAAAGTAGACTATGGAGAATACACGGATAAAAATAATGTGAGGCGACAAGCAACAACAATCATAGCTGGTAAGAAGCCTGTGATAATAGCTGTTTTTTTCTTGTTTTCCTCCTTTAAATGCTTGGCGATGTTGTAAGTAACTTTAACTGGGACTGTGAAGACAGATGCTTATGAGAAGGAAGGCAGTTCACTAGAAGAATTTTATCACTCAGGTTTTTCTGCTTGCCAAAAGTTTCTACATTTATTTATTCCTTTAGAAAATTAAAAATAATACTTAGAGTTTTTGACCACAAGTAATTTCAATAGAGTATAAAATTGAGTTATCCATGCTAAAATTTGCTGTTGAGAATTAGAAAGACTTACATCTAGTGTCTTTTTGAAGGACATAGCCTAGACATGGAGAAGGATGTGCCACTCACATTAGAGGTACACTAAAGTGAGTCCCGCAAAATTTTGCAGATTTATCTGGAACCTATTTGGTACTTAATATGGTGAAACTTGTATTTGAAAGCTAAATACTGTTGATGTTCTTTAAAGTAGAATACAGCATAGAAAAGATAGATGCATAAAGCTTAAAGAAGATTAAGAAGATATCCTCTTGGGAAGAGTTTTTAAACTTTTAAAAATTCTATAAGAATTTTGAAAATAATGTGCCCCTTTAGACATCTTTAAGTTGACATTAATAAATTTTTATTATTATAAAACTATGTTGCTCTGAAATATATTAATGAACTGTAAATGACAATATGATACCTACCATCATATTAAAAAACCCATTAACAAGCTCTTCAACATGTAGAAATTTTATCTTACTCCTTTTTCTTTGTACTTGTACCATCCATTTCCATTTTCTTCTCAGAAATGTATCTTAGTATAATAATATATTGTATTGTTAGGGATTTTTTATTCATCTTACTTGTTTGTAACAAAAATGTATACATAAAGAAATTTTTAAATATTAAAATTCTGTTGCAAATTCTTCTCAGTTGGGTTATCATTAAAGTTGTTTTTAGTACCTAGTTAACCCAAACAATTTTATGTATAAATATAAAAACTAAAATATTATGAGAAATATGTTTATTAATGAGATAGATGGTGTTTTTTTCACTTCTTGAGTAAGTTGCAAAAATTAGACAATGTTAAGCTTTGGTTTTGTTCTTTTGTTTTTATGTATATGAACAGTAAGAAACCTCATTTTTATAAATATATGGGAATGAAAGAAATGTTGCTAATGTCTCAATGTTTATGCACTTATGAGTTATGTTAAAATTGGAAAATGTCTAACATATATAAAGACAGACAGAATAGTGAACTGGACCCCTACTATTTAGCTTCATCCGTTAATGGTCAGTATTATTTCATCTATGTTTCTAGCCAGTTTACCTCTACCTCGATTATTCTGAAGCAGAGTCCAGATGTTATAGTATTTCATTTTAAATCTCAGTAGGTAGCTCCAAAAGATAAGGTGTTTTTTTAAAAACATAACTACCATGCTATTGTCACACCTAATGTTAGGAAATTACTGTTATTTGTGTTTACTAAATATCAATGTTCAGGTTTCCTTGATTACTTCCATAAATGAACATTTCTATATATTACATGGTTTATATATTTCTCGTCTCTTTTAATTCACAGATTTTCCTTTATTTTTCTTTTTTACTACCTACAGAGTTCATATATTTAATCATACCATATGGTTCATAATGTGTTATGAATATTCATTTGTTTTCTTATTGATAAGTTTCTTTGCAAGTATGTTAACCTTGAAAACTAAAGTAGGTATTTTCCTACCTTCATTTGTGGGCAACTATTAGTTTGTTCAGATTGTTGAGTTATGAACCAAGCTAAATAGAAACAGTTTAGATAATTGGTCATTTTGTTTTTTTCTTGTTAGCAGTTTTCACTAACATGGTCAGTTAATGTAAGTTTATGACTGATAGTAAAATTGAATAGATCTTCATTGGCTTTTGAAGTCAAGAAAGTAGAGTTTAATTTGGTTGATCTGTTTTATATGTCATATTTCTTTTCTCTTAGGAATTGTGTCTGTAGCTTACAAGTAAAATAATGACCAGTGGATGGCACTGTTGGCTTTTGCCACAGTGATGCCAATTCAAAATAGTCTCTTCTGAAGTAACTGTATAATACTAAAACATTCATTTTGGGGAGACTATATTTATGCACAAATATTCAGTCCTTTGTAATTTTATATTTAAAAGAATCTAGAACTTTTGGAATTATACAGGAAGTACAGTCATTGCTCCATGTCCATGGGTTCTATCCTTGGAGTCAACAAGCACAAATAGAATATACTTAAAAAAGAAAGCAATATAAATAACAATACAACAAGAAAGGAAAATACAAATACATCAGTATGACAACTGACATTTGTATTATGTATTGTAAGTAATTTAGAGATGGTACAAAATACAGTAGAACTTCTGTAAGTTGACCACCCAAGGGACCGTAACAAACAGGTCAACATATGGAGGTGGGAAATGTGAGGAACTAGGCTTTCTGTAGTGATGGGTACATACGGTGCATATGTGGCTGTGAAAATAGGTCAGCTTAAGGAGGTAGTCAGCGTAGGGAAGTGGTCAACTATGTAATTTCTGCTATATGTGAGAGGATTATATAGATTATACACAAATACTATACCATTTAATACCAGGGATTTGAGCATCCATGGATTTTGGTGTCTGTGGGAATCCTGGAATCAATCCGCATGGATACTGAGGGATGACTATACTACGTATTTGTTTTCCTTTGCTTGTCTATAACTAACTCCCTGGAATAGTATCTTCAGGGCTGTGTCTCACATTTTTATATAAAGTTTTTATTAAGTTATTTTATGATTTAAAAATAAAATTTCTTTTATATAAGTTTTTTTTTTTTTTTTTTTGAGACAGAGCCTCAAGCTGTCCCCCTGGGTAGAGTGCCGTGGCATTACAGCTCACAGCAACCTCCAACTCCTGGGCTCAAGCGAGTCTCTTGCCTCTGCCTCCCAAGTAGCTGGGACTACAGGCGCCTGCCACAACGCCCGGCTATTTTTTTTTGTTTTTTTTGGTTGCAGCCATCATTGTTGTTTTGGCGGGTCCGGGCTGGGGATTCGAACCTGCCACCTTAGGTGTACGTGGCTGGCGCCTTAGCCAGTTGAGCTATAGGCGCCGAGCCTTATATAAGTTTTTAAACTTACATAGTAAAAACATAAATAAATCTGTCATTGCTAACCAGGCCACATGTGGACTCCTGTCCTTTCCTTCATACCTCCAGCAAGTGGTATGATATGCCTTGGTCCTTTTCTAGGTGAAGATATATTGCCTGGTTTTGTGGCATTTGAGCATTGCAAGCATCCAATTTTTGACTATAACTTTTATAGGAAGTTATTTCTAAGAAGACTTTATCTTGTTTTCAGGGAAGACAGGAAATATTCCACTGCTTCTAACCAGTTCTGAATTGTTGGACAAACAGCCAATGCCTAATTTTTAGTTCCATTTATACCCTATGGCAGGGGTCCTCAAACTTTTTAAACAGGGGGCCAGTTCACTGTCCCTCAGACCGTTGGAGAGCCAGACAGCAGGGCCTGGGATGAGTTGGCTGCTAAGCAGGATGGGCAGCGGCAGCAAAAACACCCTGCGGGCTGGATAAATGTCCTAGGCAGGCCGCATGTGGCCCGTGGGCAGTAGTTTGAGGATGCCTACCTATGGCATATACTTAAGAACATAATAAGAGTTATTTAATACTTTGAAAAGACTAAAACCCTTTTAATAAATAGCACTAATGTATATATGTATTATCATGTAATTATTAAATAAGATGGAGAAATATTTCTGAAAATAATATTTATACTTTGCCTTCTTTACAGATAATATTATATTTCTGAGTGACCAGGCAAAAGAGAAGGAATAGAATGGACGATTCAACTTTGGTACAGTCTTATTTCCAAATCATGTATTTCCAAATCATGTATAGTCTTTGTAGTTTCTGAAGAGAAGAATTAAAATATTCTTTTATATAAAATGAGTGATAAAATTTTTCCTGTTATTCCCTCTACCCTTTTTGTAGCATAATCTCAGTAACTACTATCTATTATGGCATTTACTAACTGTTACTATTTTAGAGGTGGTTTCTGTGGATAAGTATGCAAAATAGTGAACTCTTATTCAGCACTTAATGTATATAGGTGTTTATCTGTGGTTGTAAGTATTGATTTCTTCTTGCTTGCTCTGTAGACTTGAAGGCAAGGAGTGAATCTTGGCACATTATAATTACTCAGTGAATGTTGACAGAATGATCCCAGTGGGATACTAATAGAAGGGGGTTGCTAAACGGAGGTTTGTGTTTAACCTAAATGTCTTTAAGATTAACTTACCTTCTTCACATCTTTTGTTTTTGGACAGTTTTGCCAGTAGCATTTATGTAACATGGTTTACTAGCAGTAGGGACCTAAAATACAGTGAGATAAAATGGTGTTCCAGATGATGCTACAGGGACTTTGGTTCTCTTATTCCTAAGTGTCTCTTTTCTGTCCTTTTGAAGTCCTATCAAGAACTCTTGGGGAGGATAGCAGGGTTCCTCTTGACAGTCTTTGACAGTGCCTTCCTTAGAGCCTCAGGTGTTGCATTTTCCTTTTGTTTTTCCACATGGTCTCTTGAGGCACATACCCACGCAGATCATTATGGAATCTTTCTTTTATTATAAGATTTGGGAAATTTTAGAATACAGATAATTGATCCATAAATACTACCTAAAATAAACTCAGTTTTTCAACGCACGTTTCTGCTTTTTAAGGTTCGTGTCTGTCCTCCCCAGATCTGCCTGCCACTTTGCTGCAGTTTTCCAGTTAGCTGTCACTGAGCAGGTGGTTTTGTTCCAATGGGAAGAGTTCCTCATTCTGTCTAGGTGGGGTTTCCTCCAGTTTAGCCTCTGTCCCAGCCTGTGTAGCTGTTCCCCATATCCTACCCCTATGCCTGAGAGTATGGTGCCAACTGTAGCTTAGGTCCCGTGGGACTTCATTAGGTTTAGAAGTCACATGCTGGAGTGGTGCCTGTGGCTCAAGGAGTAGGGCACTGGCCCCATATGCCAGAGGTGGCAGTTTTAAACCCCGGTCAAAAACTGCTAAAAAAAAAAAAAGTCACATGCTGTGTTACAGGCTCTTGACTTTTAATGTATTTTCCACACACTTGAGTAACATTTTTGTGCTTATAGTGCAATTTGGTTGAGGAAAGATGGAATTCCTTAGCTTTATCCTGTCCCTGCCCAAGAACAGTAGAAGATTCATTTCTGTATTTTACCAGCCATCTTTTTTCCTGCATTTGGGACCACTAGTCATATAGTAACTCTACTGTCTAAGTTTATACATTAAAACTGTCTGGTGATAAAGACAGTTTTATGCCACATGCCTTAAGCAGAATTGTAAAGTAGATAACATTTATCTTTGAGCAATTCTTTATTTCCTCCATCAGCAAAAGGAGATTTTATACTTCTTAAACATTTTGAGAAATTATGCAGATTAGTATTCTTGTTTAAAAGTGATAAATTTGTGCATTGGGAAAATGACATAGTGAAAAAAAAAGAGTTAATTACCAACCCAGAGCAGTTTCGGATGCAGTGGAAGAAGAGTATATTGTTCAGGATTAGTTGAACAGAGAGATTCTGCTGTAAACTCCTGCTGGAGGTTTCCTTTTCTCTCTGTGTCCCTGAAAGGCTATGAAGCTGAGGCATCAGTGCTTTTTCAGAGTTAGATATGTAGTGTCAAGTCCTCAGCATGTATATGATTCTGGCTGACCCAGTGGCCCCAAACCAGACGGATTTGCTGGAGATTAAGCTCTGCCCTCCCCACCTAGGTGGTTTCATCTGCTGAGAAACTGTCTGCTGCTTCTAAGCTGGTCTAGGCCCAGGGTGGACTGTGCATCGCGACCCCTTTTTACCAATGAAAATACATTGGGGCATTAGGAAGGTTGAGAACCACTGTGTTAGGGGTCCACTGTGTAGGGGCCTTCTAGTCTAAGTTGTGGGTTCCGCATTCCCCTTTTTGATGTTATAACAGTGTTAGGAAATAAACTTGCAGAAAACTGCCTTGTGACTTTGATTTGGAGGTTTTGTATCCAAATGGAAAGATGAGTGTGATATGTAGAAAAGCAGGAGAAAAAGTATCAACTAACACGTGTTATATTATCCCATTTTTGAAAAAGAAGTTCAAATATTAGTTGCATAATAATTTTGTGCCAGATCTTGTGTTAGGCTCTGGGTTAGGGAAAAATCACTTAACAGCACCTGCCCAGGATCTAGTGGTGGTGACACAGTCATCATTGGTAAGGGAAGAAGTAGTTCAGAGGTGGTTTTGAGGTTTTTGCTTGGAAACACATGTGGATAGTTTTCAAGAGTTAAGTCTTGAAAATGGCTTATTTGTAGACTTTCTAGCTGGTACTTGGCAGGGTGTTGATTATCTTAGTCTGGAGCTCAGAAGAGAAGTTGAAACAGAATGACTTTTTTTACTTCGCCAACCACATTATAAACAGTTTTGTGAGATAACTTTTAAATGTCGACAGGATTCTAGCTTTCTGTTGCAGAAGACCATATTGTGAGCAAGATTTGTAGTTGCCCACCTATTTTAAGATGTATCTAGGACTTGTTTTAAACATGTATAAATAAGATAATGGACATGGAGACAACTGCCTTTGAAAGAAGCTTTTATTTTATTACTCACAGTTCCCAAGAGAAGGGATATGTCATGCCATGCAGGGCTATGTAGGGAAGTCCAGGGTTGGTCAAGCAGCAGAAGGAACAAGGGGAAACCGGAACAGGCCAGAACCTTTGCTGTTTTTCATGGGGAAGGAATGAGTAAGGCAAGTTGAATAGGCAAGTTGAGCAAGTTTAGGATTGGGTAGTTTGAGTTTTCAGCAGTCTCTGGGCCCTGAGGATGAACCCATGTTGTCAGATACCTGGCTTTGGGGGTGATGGAAAGCTAGGGCGTAGTCTCCTAGACTGCAGAAGCCCGAGAAAAGGAGATGGGAGGGGAATATGGACTCAGGATTGCCTGGTTTGCTTATCAAAGGCATGCTCCTCAGGTAAGTTGTTTGCTAACTATAGGAATGAATGAGATAACCTTGGGAGGGGCAGCCCTTCTCTGCGTCTGCAGGGTCCCAAGGAGACAAAGCTTCATAAAATGCAGAAAATAAAAGACATGATTACTGAGTATCCATTATCTCTTCTGTATTTATAGAACCTTTATGCTATTGGAGGTGACAGAGTACACAGCTCAGATACTGTGTTGGCAGTTCTTTATAGTTAGAAGTTGCTAGGAAGCTTTTGGCAGAAGTCATTTGGTGATAATTCCAGTAAAGCTTTTACATGGGAGGCTGTTGGGAGGCTTATGCTTTTTGCTTCTCCAGACCCTCATCCCCCAGCTTTTTCTTTCTTGTCTGAAATTTGGACATTTTATGGCTGTATCTCCAATCACCATGTTGGACCAGGTGGCGATCTTTAGGATGGAAGATAGAAGAAGCTGCGATCTGTGATCACCGTGAAACCACCACCATTCTGGTCCTGGACAGTCTGCCTCCAGAATGCTTTGGGAGACACAAATAAACCTCTACTTTGTTTAAGCCACTTATTTGTGTTTTGCATTTAAACCTAATCCTTAAAATTCACACACTCTTGCCTTTATCTCCAAATGCATAATCAAGACTTTGCTCTTAGCTTTCTCGTACATGACCTTCTGCTGCTAGATGTTAAATTACCTCTGCTCCACAGCTTTTTAATTATATGTCTTATTAAATTTGAGAAAAGAACTAGGACATAAAAAGTACATAAAACCTTAGCAATTAGCATTAAAAAAGTGAACATAAGCATGTATTTTCACAAATACATACTGTTTAATTTTGCTTATAGCCCTTAATGGGGTTCCTTAATTAATAGCTCCTTGTTAAATGAAGGAGCTGCTAGGTTAAGTACAGCAGCACTATCTTTTTGCTTCTCTGCAGCATAGTAGATTAGATAATAGTGGGAGGCTTCCGCTGCAGAGTAACTGGATCCTAAGTACAATACAACTTTAATTGCATCATTAAGTATTTTAAATTGTTTTTAACTGGTTTTGTCATAACTATTATAAGAAAGAAGTTTAGGACGCTGGCGGGGATGTAACCCATCTTGGTGTCAGAGTGCTACTATTGGCTGAGGTGGGAAGCCCAGGAAGGAAGACCAGATTTGGGTGTAGAGGGGCTTTTAGTGGAGAGGGAGACTAATCAAACCCTTGTGGAACTTGTGACACTATTTTGGGCAGGTGACAATCATCCATTCATACAGTTCTCACGATGACTATATGATCGGCATTTTACAGATGGAGGCACCAAAGGGTTTCTGAAACTTTCTCAAGGTCCTGCAGTTAACAAGAGACAGAGCCAGGATTTCCATTCCAGACACACATTTGTATCCCTCTGCAGAATGCAGACTTTCTTAAGGACATTTAGACAACGTTCATTAGAAGATTCTGGTGGGACCTCTTAAGTGACAACTTGATAAACTGTTTCTTATCAGTTAAACCAATATGGGGATTTCTGTTTGCTGCCAACAGATAGAAACATGAATGGATGTATGAAATTGTAAACTTCAGGGGAGTGAGCTGGGCTGGACATTAAATCTGGAGGATACTTCAACAATGCATTCTGGAATATCACCTCCTTGGAGGAGTCTCCAATGCTTATGGAATTTGTGTGGACTATAGCCTCTTCTGGGAGACAGACACACATGTATGAACAATGGTTCTTTAAAAAATTAAATCCAAAGGGAGTGCCTGCCTTTGATGGAGAATGCCGCTCATTCACAGGATCACACGTTTATACATGCACGTATGCCTTAAGACCTGCTGAAGACTTTATGTGTAAGTTAAATGTGACATGGTGATGGATGTGAAAACTGGTAAGTCTGAATGAGAGAAGAGTACAGAGTGGAAACAGCTCACAGAGCAACAGATGCAGGGCATTTGGGCTGCTTGCCTCAGGCATCTTAAGCTGCACCGTAACTCTACCTTGTGCAAGATTGACAAAGACGTATTAAAACTCTTTAAATGGCTCTCGTTGACAAGATTGTCTAAGAACATCTTAATGACTACACAAAATTATGGTGTAATTTCAATTGTTTAAAGACTGAACTAAAAAAAGATGGGAAAATTATTTATAAATGATGTGATTACATAGAAAACAAAAAAATACAAATAAATTATTAATAATTAAGAGTTGCTGGGGATAATACTGGTATTTATGTGTCAGTTGCAAACAAGACCAAAGAAAATTAGTTATTTAAAGATGTTATATACAAGAACATTGAGAAATTTAAGGAGTCTGCAGGGCATGGCCTTTGGAGAATAAACTTCACTGAAATATATTAAAGAGAAACTTAAACACATTGGTACACTATGTTTGTTTACTGAAAGCATCAATATTGTAAAGATGTCAGTCTTCCCCAAATTGATGTTACAAACAATTTTAACAAGTTGGTTCTAAAAATGTATTGATAAACCAAGGTCCAAATTTGAACAATATGCTTCTGAAGAAGAGTGAGACGGAGATTTGCTCTACTAGTTGACAAGACTTTTTTTTTTTAATTATTAAGCTGTAGTGATAGGTGAAGTACAGAGGTGATGGAGAAATAAACAAATTGAACAGTAACAGAGAAGCCAGAAACAATGCATATATGGAAACAATATGTGATAAAAGTGGCAATATAGATTATTGGGTATAGATTATGAAACAATATGTGATAAAAGTGGCAATATAGATTATTGGGTATAGATTATTCAACAGATATGCTAGAAAAATTTGCCATGCACACAGAAAAAATGAAATTGGATCTCTACACTTTTACACAAAAGGAAATTGTTGGCTATTTGAAGACTTACTTGTAAATGGTAAAACTTGAAAACATTTGTAAGAATATAAAGGGCAATGTCTTCGTAATTTGAAGGTGTGAAATTTTTTTTAATGAAAAGTAGACATAGAGGAGAGTCTATATATTTAAATTTCTCAAAAATTAAAGAAAGTAAAAAAACAAGTCACAAACTGAGAGAAGATCCAGGATTTGCAATAATATAATTGAAATAGAATTGCTATCTAGAATATATACAGACCCTCAAAGTAATAAGAAGACAGCTAGGTAGAAAAATGGAAAGATGCAGACACATTTTGTAAGGAAGGTAATACAGATGATCAATCTATTAATAAATGAGAAAGTGGTTGACCTCTTTACTCAAGAAAATTCCAAAACTTTCAATGAGATTTCATTTTAAGCTCCCCCTACCCTCCCAGATTGGCAAATCTCAACACATTTAATAGAATAAAGTAGAAGGGAGGATACTGTAGATTGATACATCAAAGGAGACTGTAAACTGGCACCCCCATTTGGGAAGATATTTCAGCAGTGTTGACATTTGACCTAGTTTTTCCATCTTTACACTCTATAGAAAATTCTTGCCCAAGTATGGGTATTTATAGCAACAGTGTATGTAATAGTGTAAAACTGGAAACAACCTAATGGTTCATCAATAGCACATGGACAAATAAGTAGTTATACAGCAGAATATTAGACATCTGTGTGAATGAATTATAGATAGCACAGTAACGGATACTTTTTGAAACATAGAGTGAAGCAACAGTAGGTTGTAGAGGATCTTTGAATAGCATATTTTATAAGGGTTGGCACTAAGCAGAAATACAGGTATATTTATGGATAGGCATGTAGCTGATAAAACTTTAAAAAAGGAGATGATAAACACAAAATTCAAGATGAGATGGAAGCCTGGGAGAAGGCCTGGGGGTAGGCTAGGGAAGAAGCACATAGATGATTGGTGATGTTTCACTTTTAAGTTGGGTGGTGGGGTAATGGGTATTTTGTTTGCTTTATAATTTAGAGATATGTTGCATGTGTCTTATGTGTTTTAAATATATTAAATACTGTAGATGTTTTCATAAAAATAGAATATCCTACTTAGAGGTAACATTTAGTGCCATAACATTATTATTATTATTTTTTTGATACTAACCACTATACTAATGAGGAATTGCAATGATGTTGTTAGTGATGATGATGATGATAGGTACCAGTTAAAGAACACTCCTGTGTTTTACGTTTTCATAGGTGCTGTTTCATCACTGTAATGACTCTGACATAGGTAGTACTTATGGGTATTCCAGAGGTTTCCATACACAAATACATAGGAAGAATGGGAAATTGTAACTGAATATACCATTATTTACAAAATATTCACCACAAAATTTTATAAAGTATTTACAAGGTATTTTTCTACATGTTATGTAAGTGTAAATAATACTAAAAATATAAAGTATAATATGAGTTCGTTCATTTTTCTTACGTATGGAAACCTTTGGGACACTCTGTATGTATTATGCCCACTTTACAGATGAGCAAATTGAGGTTTAGAGAGATTAACTAGCCTAAGTTCATATACCTAATGAGTGGTGGCAGTCAGATTTGAATCCAGCTGTGACTGGAACCCAGTAGAACCTAGGCTCTTAAACCATTTATATTTACTGGTCTCTATTTTATTTAGTTGGAACTTGAAGGTCAGAAAGAAATTTGCTTATTGTCACACAGTTAGCAAAAAGTATCTTGGGTAACTTCTACTTTTTTGCTCCCAGTTTACCATAGAGGCATCATTAACTATAAAATGTGTAAAATAGATAAATAAGGAATAATATTGGAAATAGATAACAGGACCCAGAGGAGTGTATAGATTCTCATTAAACACCTGTTGGTTTGAGTTTTGTTCCACAATCTGAGCGTTTACGTGGATCAGGAACCAGAGCAGATGAAGCAGTGTGATAAAAGAGAAAGGGGATGTAAGATTACTAGTACTAGTGCTCAGGGCTATGACAAACTAGCCCAGTTCCATGTAACTGATTTCTGTTCTGTTTAAGGTTAGGTTAGCAATGCTCATAGACATGATAATTTTCCAATAAAAGTTCTAAAAGTCTGCTTTTAGTCCAAAAGTACTTAATTTCTAAAGACATCAGGAATTTGAATTCAAGAGAATTTGTCAGTCTCTCTTAATATTTCTTTTTTTCTCTCTTTTAAAAAATTTTTAGGACAAACTTTGGACTCAGCCATTTACAAAAAAACACTTTTTTTAGATGAATTAAAATTATTTAATATATGTTAGGACAGACCAATGCTTTATAATATTGGAATATACATATAACCATAAGTCACACAAAATTAATCACTATATATTTTTAATAAATCAAATCTAATTTTTTTCTCAGGTTTTCAGTGGTCTTAATATTTCAAAAAGACCAAATTCAGAGTTGTGTTTTTTTGTTTAGTTGGCCCAGGCCAAGTTCAAACCCACTAGCCTCCATGCACGTGACTGACACCACAACGACTGTGCTACAGGTGCAGAGTCTCAAATTTAGAGTTTTGATTGTGGATGTTTTGTCAAATATCAAAGACTTAAAACATTTGATTATAAGCCAAAAGATTTTAGAGGAAATACATAGTCAACTGGATCACATGTGAATTCCATCACAAATTTCTTTTTATGAGCTTCATTTAACCTGCACAGACAGTCTACAAACATTTTAAACTTTCTTTAACTTTTGCTCTGTCTTTCACTTTCTTAACACAACCATCCTGTTTGAGGACAAAATTTATCGCACAAGATTCCTTACACAATGCCATTTTCATTTCTGTCAAAAATTCCTCACAAAACAGGATCACAGTTTACTATGAAGTCACCCATTCACTCAGCCAAATTGATAATTAGGAGATTTTAAAAAGTAAGAATCCTTTTCTTTGACAAAGACTCAGTTTCCCCAACAATTTAAACAACTATATTATTACATTCTACAAATGAGAGACCTTTCATGAGATATAACATTGATAGAGGATTTTCCCAGTCAGGGCTGGACAGGGAACTCCCATTCTTCAGCTCAGGTGAGCTCAGACATCAGACTCCCATCTTCAGGCACAAACACGTTGCTGGCCATACCCTCTGAGTCCTAGCAGCATCGTGAACAAAATAGCCCAAAGTGTTTTGGACGGCTCCACCCTGAGTAGAGAGCACACACCCTAATCCCCTCCCCGGACAAAATCTGCAGCAAAGACCTGATAACCTTGCCTAAGGGGAGGGGCTCCTAGCCTGAAAGTGGGCCATTCCTTCTCACAGAATTGTTGGAAGTCAGGAATTCACAGGGAACCCATATCTCTTGGCTCTTTTCTTAAACTCCTGGAAATCTTTTGGAGGAGGCTGGACGGGGGTAACCCTGCCTGGACTGAAGATTTTTGTTCCATTCATGTCTACACTATTCTGCCCAAATGTAGGAATGAGGAGAGGCTCTGGTCTGGGTATTGTTCAAGGAAGAGAATCAGGGCTGTTTCAGCTAAGGGCCTCAATAAGGAAGCAATAGCTAAATCCTGCAAAGTACCCACTTGCCACCTAGGAGCTGTGTCCTGAGTGCGAGGCAAATAGTGGGGTCGAGGTGGATAGACTGGCTGAGGATGGTCCCAAGGGGGGAGATAGAGGCAATGAGGTGGGAAAACCAGGTGTCTATCAAAAAGAGTGTGCAAGTCTTCCTAGGCAGTGGAAAGACTCAAAACTTCTCCTACTATATCTGAATTTCTAGCCAGTCATCACTGCCATTGGCAATAGCAACCATGTTTCCTGTGTAAGTGAGAATGAAGGCTTACAGGAAATGTGATTGGATGACAAAATAAATGTACTAACAAGTCAACAGGGTGGGAATTTTGGATCCACTAGGAGATAATATTATAAAAATCTACCCAGTTACTTTCTCTTGACTGATGGCAACCAAGAGTACCACAATCTGACAGTCTGAGTAACAATACTTGATAGTGGGAGAACAGAAGAGGGGCTCAAAGTTTGGTGACGATGGGGCATCAAAGAGCTAAGGAGATGCAGAAGAATTAGAGCTAGCTGGACTAGTGGGGACAGAAGTATGAACAAGTCAGAACATGCTCTCTGGTGGACCAGTCTGGAGGGGCAGCACTACCAAGCCCAATACCAATAATAAGGATAAAGAGACCAATGATTGCCAGGCCAAAGGTGCACCAGGCAGTAAAGGGTGTAGAACACATAAGAGCAAGTAGGTAAATAAGGCGGTCTCAGAAGGAGCAAAGTCTCGAAGGGTCCCTTGAAGGAAAAGATCTACAATCCACTCATAAATGTCTCCAAGACTATTTCTTTCAGGCCAAGATCAATCCTCCAATAAACACTGACCAAATGACATAAAATGACAAGACAGACATGGAGCTGACATGAACAATGTCTAATAGTCCACACTTACTCTCATACTCCCGTACTTTCAAAACACCCTCTCATACACCTCTTGACAGACTTGCCAGTGATCTATGACAAAAGTAGCGGTGATCAAATTGAAGTTGGTATTGGGTCTGGGATTTGATTTTACCCCCAATACAAGATAATTAGCCTATTAGCATTTCATGAATTGCTGGCAGAGGACATAAAACTCTTGGATCAGAGAAAAGTGACCCTATTCATTGCAAACAGCAAGAGCATCAGCACATTTGCATCTGCTCCCCTTGCCCCAAAAGTCTCATGGGAGGCAATACAGAGGCTCAGGTAGATTTCATTATGGACAGATACACTGAGCTTGGGAAAATCATTGCTCTTATAGCAAACAGTAAGAAAGCCTGATCTTTTTCCTGGAAGGGCACATTACTTCATCCTTCAAGGTTGCTTGCTAAAAACATAGTGCTAAGAAATAAAGGGATATAAAAAATGTTAAAGGATAAAAAATCAATACATAGAACCAAGACCATGAGAAAACTGAGCAGGGTCAGGGATAGGTGGTGGGAAAAGCCCCAGAACAAGCCTAAGATCCTGTTACTGGACTCCAAGGAATCTGGGAACTGAGCTTATTTTAATTCTACAGCAGAGAGTTTGGGAAGTTTTTTTTTTTTTTTTGAGACAGAGTCTCACTGTGTTGCCCTTGGTAGAGTGCTATGGCGTCCCAGCTCACAGCAACCTCAAACTCTTAGACTTAGGCAATTCTCTTGCCTCAGCCTCCCAAGTAGCTAGGACTAAAGGCATCCGCCACAATGCCTGGCTATTTTTTTGTTGTAGTTGTCATTGTTGTTTAGCAGACCCAGGCTGGGTTTGAACCTGCCAGCCTGTGTATGTGGCTGGTGCCGTAACCACTGAGCTATGGGTGCTGAGCCAGTTTGGGAAGTATTTGGACTAGGTGGATAATTGCCCAAGAAAGCTGAGGGAGGTTAATGAATATGTTTATGTCTAAGGGTAGTCTACATTGCTCTGTAAGCTTATTATATACTATGTCATGGCAAGATCACTGAGGCACATCAGGCTCAGATGAGACATCACTTAGCATGCATTTAGGTGAGACTATATCTCATTCTTCCAGATTTATCTTCTGTCACTCTGTGAGATCTTTTTGAGGGGACCTAAAAGTATATCCCTCTGTCTGTCATTGGCTAATGTTGCTGAACTCTCTGTCTTGTATCTTGGTGGCATTGATTTCTTTCTCTATCTTTCAGATCATTTTCAAACAGAATTACCACACCTTATTGGTGACTTATAAAATCAATTTTGCAAGATGCAAGTAGCAGCAAAACAAACAGAATGGGGTAGAAAATATCAGAATGACACACACAGTTTATACATATATTTAGATTGTGACACACACATATAAAACAATATAAAAAGTATTATTGGCCATGGTCAAAATTTTAAGGCACTGTTTTAGATCAAATAAACCTTACTTGATTGACAGTTGACATCTATGTGTGATCTGTTAGTATGAACAGTATGAATGTGACTATTGATTTCTCAGTACAATGGTCAGGCATTCTGAATAACCTAAATGCTATGCTGCATTGTTGTGCAAATATTTAGGTAGTTAAGAGTTTGTGATGATATGACTCATTAATAAAGAACTGGAGCTCCAACATGTAAGGTATGCTCAAAGGTCATACCTTTTAATTCAAATCCAGGACTGGTGGGACTGAGGGTGTTTTATTTCATGTACTTTAACCTCCCTCCAGGGTGATGGATAGTACCATAGGGTAGAATTCTGGTATTTCCCCTTTTCTGAGTTTCTGAGTCCTTCTTCCTGAGGAATAAAATCTCTCAGTCTTCTGAGTGATTCTGTGTCTTTTTCTTTTGGTGCCAGTCACTCTTCTGTTGTGGGTGACTCAGAGCCCTCCCTTTGAAACTGAGTCCAAGTCCTCCATCTTCATGGTGACACTGGACACTACTCTTATTTGCATTTTAGCAAAGAGCTGCTGAGTTTAAGTCAGAGACAGGATGTGAAAATCCATATTATCTGTGCAGAGGACAGACCAACCTAAAAGCCAGACAGGATTCACTGAACTGTACTGTACAACAGATTACATTTGGCAGAGTCAAGAGACGGGTACAGTGAAGCAACAGACAGAGGGGATAGATTTACAGAGAAAAGTTAAATCAGCAAGGAGATCACATCAACAGAAAGAAGAAGATCAGGGGCTTCGTAGCTGCTGACATGTTGGGGTTCGTTGAGGGAGTGTTCCTGCTTCTGTGTGTTGCTGAATTCATTCTGGGACTTCTGGGGAATGGTTTCATTGGGTTGGTCAATGGCAGCAGCTGGTTCAAGAGCAAGAGAATCTCTTTGTCTGACTTCATCATCACCAACCTGGCCCTCTTGAGTATTGTTCTGCTGTGGGTTCTCTTCACTGATAGTGTTTTAATAGTGTTCTCTTCCAAATTACGAGATTTAAATATAGTAATGAAAGTTATTGATATTTTCTGGACATTTACAAACCATCTAAACATTTGGCTTTCCACCTGTCTTGGTGTCCTCTACTGCCTGAAAATTGCCACCTTCTCCCACTCCACGTTCCTTTGGCTCAAGTGGAGAGTTTCTAAGGTGGTTGTGTGGATGCTGCTGGCTTCCTTCCTTATATCCTGTGTTGCTGCCATATCTCTGTTCAATGAATTTAAGATGTATTCTATCATCAGGAGACTTGAAGGCACAGGGAATGTGACTGAGCATGTCAGAAATAAGAGAAATGAATATTTTCTGATGCATGTTCTTGGGACACTGTGGAACCTCCCTCCCTTAATTGTGTCCCTGGCTGCCTACCTTCTGCTCCTCCTCTCCCTGGGGAAGCACACTCGGCAGATGCAGCAAAGTGATACAAGCTCTAGAGATGCAAGCACTGAGGCCCACAGGAGGGCCATCAAAATCATCCTCTCCTTTTTCTTTTTCTTCCTCTTTTACTTCCTTGCCATTTTAATTTTATCTTCCAATCATTTCCTACCAAATAGTAAGATGACTATTATGATTAGTGAAATAATTATGATGTTTTATCCTGTTGGCCACTCATTTATTCTCATTCTTGGAAACAACAAGCTGAAGGAGACTTTTGTGGAAATGCTCTGGTGTGAGTCTGGTCATCTTAAGCTTGGATCCAAGGGACGCTTTTCCCCTTAGAGTAGGAGAGAGAGTGGGACAGACCTGGGAGTCCTTTGGCCTGGTCCAAGACCTCAGGACTCCTCCTTATCTCCTATGGTACTTGTTCTGTAACATCATAGGAGACAAATACTGACTGTTTCGGTGCTGGCCCTACCTGGGAAACTGTTCCAAGGTGGTGGCTACACTTCTCACAGTCTCTTTCTGGACATTTGTTCTGGGGGGAAGGGATAAGGTAGTTTATAGGAAGTGTCAGTGTACTAAGGACATTCTCACTGTATAGACATGGAGCTGTGTTCTAGCACTCTGGGAGGCTAAGGTGGGAGGATCCTTTGAGTTCAAGATTTTGAGGCCAGTGTCAGCAAGAGTGAGAGCGAGACCCAATCTCTACTAAAAAAAAGAAAAGAAAATTAACTGGGTGTTGTACCAGGTGCTTGTAGTCTGGCTACTTGAAAGGCTGAAGCAGGAGGATCACTTGAACGTGGGAGTTTGAGGTTGCTGTGAGCTGGGCTGCACTGTAGCCTAGACAACAGAGTAAGACTCTCTCAAAAATAAAAAATAAAAATAATAAAAATCATCAGCTCAACATAATGAAACTGGTTCTTAATTTTTAAAAATTCTGATACCAGCAGTGATAAACTTATGTAAATAAAATTAAGTAGTGGACTTGAGGAAAAGAGTCAAAGCTTTGAAGTCCTGTAGATGTGGATTTGAATTCTGATTCTGTCAATCTTTCAAGATTTTTGGTTTCAAGTGAGTAATTTTAATACCTGTCTGATCCTCTCTTCCCTTGTCTTAAAATGTGGACTCTAACATAGACTTCATGGGGTGCAGGGTGTCAGAGATCCATGAGACAATGCATGCTGACACTTTAGCACAGTGTTTTGTGTAGAGCACTCTGTAAGTTAAGGCTGTTATTATAACTGATATTGAATTATACAGCAATAGCAATTCCCATAGGATTCCAGTTTCCACAAACCCATTGTGTAATGGCAAAAGCAGTGGAGTGAAAATCAAGAACCTTGGATTCTAGGTTCCAGTCCTGTCTTGTATTTCATGATCATTTTACTAAAGTAAATTTGTAAGTAAATATTTTTTAGATTGGGCAAAAGACCAAGCAGGTTTTATTTATTTTATTTTTACTAAGATGCTTATCTGGTTTTAAAATTATAAAATCTTATGAAATATAAACTGTTTTTATAAGTTTAACCAATTTTTTTGACAAATGAGAATATTATTGTTTAATATCATGAAGAATTCTCAAATCTGTGAATACACTTAGGACACAAAGAATTTCTAAGTCTGGATTTCTAACACTAGTTAGGATTTCAGGGGTAGAGCACCATGGCCATGAATGTGGACCCCAAAGCCTGACAACTTGTGTTTAAATCCTGGCCCTGACCTTTATGAACTGGGTGACCTTGGGGGAAGCTGCTTAACCTCTCTCTTTTTCAACTTTCTTCATATGTAAAATGTAAATAAATATAGTATGTTGTTGATTGATTGGGTGGTTGGAAGGAATGAGTTAAGTTAACATGAAAAGTGTTTAGAGTCTTACATGGGATAAACAATAAATATTGCTGTTGTGGTGGTGGTTGTTATTTTTTGAAAAGGGATATATTTTGAAAAAGCATGAAGGTTCATCACATTACTGCACATTTGGTTATATATAACCAGAAATCAATTTTAAGATTGTTCTGGAATTTATATGTTAATTTCTAAATTTAAAGGAATAAAATGTCTTTTGATCTATATAGTTTGCTTCTAAATTGATACTTTGCCTTCTGAAGCTTCTGGGAAAATTCCCAATTATGACTCCACCTTTACAAAAGGTATTTACTGAAATTTAGAGAATGATTTAAGATTTATTTATAATTCAGTAAAATATAGTAATTCTAAAATTGGCATTTTTTTCCTGCCTTATAATTCTGCAATTATTACAAATCTGTGCTTCTTTTCAGCAGATGGAAGTTTAACTATGGGACTGTGCGCTGTCTTGATTGGTATCTCCTTGGTCCACCCTGAGCCTACACTATGCTCTTTACCTCTGCCTCACCTACTCTTGAACACTCATTTCTATTCTTTGTTACTTTAACCACTTCCTTGCTTTTCTCTGATCTTATGGTCCTTTAACCGTTTCCTGAACTCTTGACTGCCTAGTGTCTTAAGTATTGGGATTTTTCCCCCCTTTCATTGAACATAACATCTTGCTAGAGGCTTTAGCTTGGGTACTTTGACTATTAGTACCTTCAACTGACATTTATAGTGATCCCTCACTTCTGTTCCCATTGTGGCACCATCACATCCTTTCCTGACATAACAGGTTCAGATATGATGCAATCAATACACTGATGTTACCGTTACTGTCCACTTTATTGGCAACAGTAGTGTTCATGGGAAGTGCAGAAATCCCTGAGTGGGAGTCTGATGTGGCAGCCCATTTGGTTTCCTGAGAGGAAATGTGGCATCCCCACTTCACCCCATTCCCAAATCCTTTTTTCAGATAAATTTGGAGATGACTCTTGGAAAACCTCAGACTTTGTATGTGGGCTCAGCCATATGTGGACAGCTATCAATCAAAGTTGAGGGTGGAAGTGGGAGCCTGGGTGGTGGATACATTGCTGATGAATATAGTTTCTCCTGTTGTTAGAGGCACAATAATGGGAAGTCTGGCTATTTTGGAGAGGTTCTGGTCTTCTAAATCCATCAGGGAAATGCCTGATTTGACAGCTCCTTATAGAATCCTAGGGCATGAAACAGATGTACCTAAAGCTTTAGGCTCTGTTTCAAGAAAGCCTCAAAGGTACCAGCGTGTCAATTTCTTTTACTTTAGCAGATTGGATTCAGGAGGATTATAAATGAAAAACAAACAAATCATAGAACAGATAGAATATTTCTCAAGCAATTTCAATGCTGGTTAAAAGCTCCCAATTTGCAGTTATTGGGAGCAAAGCATTGGTAATTTTCAATGTACCACTGAACGTTATATTGTAAATTTTTCCTTTTATTTTCCAGAAGTAGATGAACAGGGCTACCTAGGGGGTCTGAAGGTTGTATTTGTGATTTTCTTAATTTTGGATAGGTGGAAAGGAAAGTCAATGTTATTTGTCTAATTTTGCAAGAAATTCTGTTTTAAGAATGTAAAAGTGACCTATAACCTTCAGCAACTGCTAATGATAATTATATTTTATTTCCTGGTGTTTCTATATTTTGCTGGACCAGAAAAATATATGGCGAAGCTATGTGTATATATAGTCCAGCATTAATTTTTTTTTGTTGAATCATAGCTGTGTACATTAATGCAATCATGGAGTACAGTGCGGTGTTTTCATATACATTTTGAAATACTCTCATCAAACTGGTTAACGTAGCCTGCATGTCATTTTCTTAGTTACTGAGTTAAGACATTCATACTATGCTTTTAGAAAGATTCACTTGTACCCTTGTAAGATAAACCATAGAGGTGACCCCACCAATCACCCTCCCTCC
>NW_003852444.1:3208200-3209925 GCF_000181295.1 Otolemur garnettii | reverse complement strand
CCCAGCCATGAGCATGGTATGTTTTTCCATTTGTTAACATTTTCAGCTATTTCTTTTCTTAGAGTTTCATAGTTCTCTTTATAGAGATCTTTCACCTCCTTTGTTAGGTAAACTCCCAAATATTTCATCTTCTTTGGTGCTACTGTGAACGGAATAGAGTTCTTGACTGTTTTTTCAGCTTGGCTGCTGTTGGTATATATAAAGACTACTGATTTATGAGTGTTGATTTTGTAACCTGAGATGCTGCTGTATTCCTTGATCACGTCTAAGACTTTAGTAGTAGAATCCCTGGTATCTTCCAGATATACATATAGGCAAAACACCTATATGCCTCTGGCCAAAAAAGCCATTTGAGAGAAAGCAGTGAAAAGACTTTGTGCAAGCATACTTGTAAGAAAGTGAGGCAGAATCCCATGTGGCCAGGTTGGTTGTGAGCCTAACATGACTAAGACTTTGGCTGGAATAGCATTTCCAGACTGTGTTAAGGAATTAAGGCTGACTTTATAAGGCCAATGAAAAAGTCCTTTGCAAAACTGGCCAGATACCCATCAGTAACCTTTCCTGATCTGTGGTAAGTGATGAAGGTCACTTGCTGATGGGTCTAGGAATGGAAATGTGCTCAGGGACCTCAAGAGTAGAGGAATTTACCCAATGCATACAGGTATCTAATGGCACAGATGAAACTTGGGCTTGTGAAATGCTTTTGAGAAGTCCAACCTGGGAATTCCTTATAAAAGGCTTCAGCAAAAACCCCTGACTTAAAGCCTATGTGGGAGCAGAGGTTTGCACACAAATTCCTGTCTGCCCAAAAAGTTTCTTTATGTCTTGCTTAAAGATCCGAAGTAATAGCCTCCAAATGGCAAGGCCAGCAAGGGCAGGTATACAATCTACCTTGTTCCTCCCTAGCTTCAGGCTTCATCGGATAAGAACAAAGAAGTAATGGCTAACAACATATTCTCCATTAAGATTGGATTATGTTGATAGGGTTATGTTAAAAGATGTATGTTGAGTGGATTATCAGATGTCACATGATATTTAATTGGATCAGTGAGTCATTGCTGCATTGTGCTCATGTACAACATTCCCTTATAAACCAACTGCAAATAAAGAAGCTCACCATTTTGCCTGAATGAGCAGATGGTCACCTTTATTTAAAACACAATTTCAATAAGCGTGCTTATTCTCCGCGGCATTGCTTTTCCCTGAGATGCTTACAGCAACATTCTGGCACCCGAACAGGGACTTAGGCATAGACCCTAAGGGCAACATGTACAATCATATCATCTGCGAAGAGTGAAAGTTTAATCTCTTCTGACCCTATATGGATACCCTTGATTGCTTTTTCTTCCCTGATGGCAATGGCTAAAACTCCCATTACAATATTAAAGAGCAATGGAGACAATGGGCAACCTTGCCTCATTCCTGATCTGAGTGGAAATGATTTCAACTTAACTCCATTCAATATAATATTGACTGTGGGTTTGTTGTAGATGGCCTCTATCAGTTTAAGAAATGTCCCTTCTATACCCATTTTATTAAGTGTTCTGATCATGAAGGGATACTAGATATTATCAAATGCTTTTTCTGCATCAATTGAGAAAATCATATGGTCTTTGTTTTTTAATTTGTTTATGTGATGAATTATATTTATAGATTTATGTATGTTGAACCATCCTTGAGATGCTGGGATAAAACCCACTTGGTTGTGGTGTATAATTTGTTTGA
>NW_003852444.1:3164756-3207984 GCF_000181295.1 Otolemur garnettii | reverse complement strand
TATTTCAGAACTTGATATAGGCCTGTTCAACATTTCCACTTTGTTCTGGCTAAGTCTTGGGAGGTGGCATGCTTCCAAGTATTGGTCAATTTCCTTCAGATTGTTATATTTTTAGGAATAGAGTTTTTTATAATATTCATTAAGGATTTTTTGAATTTCTAAAAGCTCTGTTGTTATTTCATCTTTACCGTTTCTGATTGAGGAGATTAGAGATTTTACTCTTTTTTTCTTGGTTAGGTTGGCCAATGGTTTAACAATTTTGTTGACTTTTTCAAAAAATCAACTTTTTGATTTATTGATCTGTTCTATACTGCTTTGTTTTCAATCTCATTTAATTCTTCTCTAATTTTGGTTATTTCTTTTCTTTTGCTGGATTTGGGATTGAAATGTTCTTCCTTTTCCAGTTGCTTGAGATGTCGCATTAAGTTGTTAACTTCCTCTCTTTCCGTTCTGTTGAGAAAGGCTTGCAATGCTATAAATTTCCCTCTTAGGACTGCCTTTGCAGTATCCCAGAGGTTCTGATAACTTGTGTCTTCATTATCATTTTCTTCTGAAAATTTGGTAATTTCCTTCTTGATCTCGTCTCTGACCCATCTATCATTCAGCATAAGGTTATTTAGCTTCCATGTTTTTGTATAAGTCTGCAGATTCCTGTTGTTACTGAGTTCAACTTTTATTTCATGATGGTCTGAGAAGATGCATGGAATAATTTCTATTCTTTTAAATTTGCTGAGGTTAGATTTGTGACCTAAGATGTGATCAGTTTTGGAGTATGTTCCTTGTTCTTATGAGAAAAATTTATGTTCAGTTTTGTTAGGATGAAATGTTCTGTAGATGTCTGTTAAATCCAGAAGTTGAATAGTTAAATTTAAATCTAAGATTTCTTTGCTAAGCTTCTTATTAGAGGATCTATCCAACACTGCCAAAGGAGTATTAAAATCTCCGACTATGATGGAGCTGGGAGAAATCAAGTTGCTCATGCCAGTTAGAGTATCTTTTATAAATTGAGGTGTATTCTGGTTGGGTGCGTAGATATTGATAATTCAGAGCTCATCATATTGAATATTGCCCTTAACAAATATAAAGTAGCCATCTTTATCTTTGCTAACTTTTGTTGGTTTGAAACCTATTGTATCTGCGAATAAAATTGCAACACCTGCTTTATTCTGCTTTCAATTTGCCTGCAATATAGATGACCATCCCTTCACTCTGAGTTTATATTCGTCTTCTAAGGTAAGATGAGATTCTTGTATACAACAGACGTGTGGTCTGAGTCTCTGTATCCAAGCAGCCAATCTGTGCCTCTTTAGGGGACAATTTAAGCCATTCACATTGATTGAAATTATTGATAAGCCTGATAAAATTTTATGTATCAAGTTGTTTGAAAGTCCAGTGGACATTTTTAATCCTTTAGGCCACTGTAGAAGTTGGAGTTTGATCAATATTTTCTGATTTAGTTTACTTTGTGGTGGAGGATTGCACTGGTCATTTATGGAGGACAGGTCTGAGAATATCCTGGAGAACTGGCTTAGTTATGGAAAATTTCTTCAACATACGAATGTCATTAAAGTATTTAATTTCTCCATCATAAATGAAACTCAGTTTAGCTGGATACAGGATCCTAGGTTGAAAGTTATTTTGCTTTAGGAGATTCAATGTCGATGAACACTGTCTTCTGGCCTGAAAGGTTTCAGCAGAGAGATCTGCAGTCATTCTAATATTCTTCCCCTTGCAGGTTATGGTTTTCTTACATCTAGCTGCTTTCAAGATTTTCTCTTTCATATTAACTTTAGTGAAGTTAGTTATGATGTATCTGGGGGATGTTTTATTCTGATTGAGTCGTGCTGGGGTTCTGTAGCTGTCTGCTATCTGAATTTCAGAATCTCTTGGCATATCTGGAAAGTTCTCTTTCATAATTTCATACAGAAGAGCCTCTGTGTTTTGTGACACAACATTGTCACCTTCAGGGATTCCTATAAGGTGAATATTAGTTTTCTTCAAATTATCCCAGAGCTCTCTGAGTGAATGATCCTTTTTTGCTTTCCATTTCTGTTCCTCTTTGGATGCTTGGGCATGTTCAGAAGCTTTGTCTTCTATGTCTGAGATCCTTTCTTCTGCCTGCTGCATTCTGTTACCAAGGGATTCTACTGTATTTTTCAGATCTTTGAGGGCTGCAATCTCTTGCCTCAATGTTCCAAAATCTTTGGTGGTTTTGTCTTTGAATTCGTTGAATTCTTGAGTGAACTTTTGGAACGCTCCTTGAATTTCTAATTCTATCTTTGCCTCTATTCTATTAATCTTATTTGCAATCCAAACTCTGAATTTGATTTCTGACATCTCAATCATCTGTTTATACAGGGGATCTTCAGTTTCATCTGCCACATCCTTTCTTGGGGGGGGGGGGAAGCATTGATCTACTCTGGTTATTTGTATTACCAGCCACATCCTTTCTAGTCTGGTTATTCATATTACCAGAGCTTTCCTGCTGATTCCACCCCATGCTTATTTTACCCCATTTGGCTTTTCCCCTTTAGCTTTGTCAAGGACCCATATGGTATTACAGCCTGAGAGACTGGGGATCTGCTTGGTGTGGTGGGACTAAGTGGCTCTGTCTTACTTTCAGCTGGTCTCTGTCCTACCCTAGTGAATCAGTTACTCTTGGTTGAAGTCTCATCTGTGGAGAAATACCAGCAATTAAGTTGCCTCGCCCCCTCCCCCCCAAACAACAATTGAGCAAGGAAAATCAAACCTTCCCTCAACCATACACCCAGGGTGCCACTTTGGATAGTCCTTGGGTGATTTGCCCAGTTCAAGGGGTCCAGATCGGTTGTCTCAGTCAGTACCAGTGTCAGGTGGGAGAGTTCAAATGTCTCTGGCAGCTAGATAAGAGGGGTTTGCTGGCAGCTCAGATATAACTTGCTCTAGTGCTCTGTGAGGGCAAAAGGACCCACCCAGCAAATGAATTAGTCTGGGAAGGTTGATGCTTCCTTCCCCACCTTGCACCAAGTCACTGTTAATCCCACAGGGCTGTGACCCAATTCACTCCAGTGAGCAACTGCTCCCGTGGTTTACAACTGCCTGAGTCACTGGGAGATCTAAGTCTGGCAGGGGGACCTTGAGTGTTTTTAATATAGGCTGGGGCAGTTCACTCATTTCCAGCCCCTTGCCTGTTTGCTACAGAACAGGACATAGCCACTTCACATAATTTGTTTCTGTCCTGACCAAATTCCTCTGAAGGTCAGATGCTGCTAGAGCTGATAGGAAACTCAGCCCTGGGCAGCAAGCAATTAGAGTTTACACTCAGGTGTCAATTCCAGCCTCTGCCTGCCCACTGCCTTTGTCTCAGCTATGTTTCCCTGAGAGTTAGGTGCTATTATGGTCTCTTTACTCACAAGAACTTCCCAAGTCCGTTCCACCAGTGGCTGCTGTCTGGAACCTCTGGTTACCCAGAGAGGCAGGGCGTGCCTATCTGGAATGGCCTCAGGGATGTGAGCGTTTACCACAGCTCAGGATACCACAGCTCCTGTATGGCTTCTTCTGAGCTAACCATCCTCTCCTCGCTTCCAAGCCACAGAGTCAGCACAGACCAGCACCAGCCCTTTCTTCCTCCACTCCTCTCAAGGAAATGCCTAAGAATCTGGACTCCATGGGTGACAAATCTCCAGACCTCGGGGTGAAAGTGGGGGAGAATCCTCTGGGTTCAGAGTTCAAGATAGGGAACATATACAGTTTTATACAGTTTTACAGTTTTATGCCTGGCAGGAGGGTGCCATGGCACGCCAGCAGGGGTAGGAGGTCCAGTTTTTAGGGGGTCTCTCCCGTGGGATAGAGTGGGAGGATGTTTAAATTCTGCTTGTTTGTTTGTATGGAGTAAACTGTTAGCCCTTCTTGTGGGGGAGGGGACTCCCGTCCGCTTGGGGGTGGATTTTGTACCTTTTGATTGTATTTTTGGGGTCATATCTCACTTCAGCAAGGTTGAAGTGGGTTCTTCAATCTTCTCTCTTGGCTCAGTTCCATACCATCAGCTCCCTTGCTAAATTTCTGTCCTTTAAGTCTCCTTCTGGACGGGAGCCTCTGTAGAAAGCTGTTTGTAGTCTGCCATCTTGCCTCTGTCCCCCCTGCATTAGTTCTTGAGTCAAATACACTTGAGTTTGAATCCTGACCCTACCACTTATTAGGTGCATGGATCTTGGCAAGTTACTAGTAAACCTCCTTGTATTTCACTAGAAAACATGTATGCTTCATAGGATTGGAGTGAGGATTAAATAGGGCACTGTATAGAAAGCAATACAAAGCTATGCAAAGGATAGTTAATGCACAAAAAAATTAGCTGTTTTTATTTTAACCTATTAAGGTTGAGCCTGAAGTCTTTTTTTGATGGTAAATCCATGAGGCATGTTGTTAGTGATGATATGAGAGGTCACAAGATAAGGGGAAGCCTGCACCTTCTAGCTCCCATGGAATGTAGTGTGGAGAAGAGGGAGAGAGGAAGGGTATGCAAGTAGGGAAGGTGAGAACCTGGATATCCCTACTTTGAGGACTGGTTAAAAGCTCCCAGTTTTCAGTTAGTGGGAGCAAAGCATAAGAACAAACTCAGTCTGTAGGCTGTGGCACTCAACAGCAGAGGACCTCTCATTAGAAGCCAGAGGAGAAAAGGCTGCTGAGGCAGAAAATACAAACACTTCTCTAGTGCCATGAGGTAGAGTTAATCTCAGCTCTCTTCCTGTACTATGAAACTGTCTGGATGTGGACCACTGTGCTACCCTGTTTGGGATCAGCTCCCCCTAGGTGACATAGGGCAATCGTCTTAGCAGGAGAGAGTGAGAGAGAAACAGTCTTAGTAGGAGAGTGAATCTTAGCAGTCTTTGGAGAAGGACTCTGGGCAGGTGCCCTCTGATCAGGAGGAGCAAAAGTGTTAGAGTGAGCGAGTCCATGAGAGAATAAATGAGTCCGGAATAACCTTTCCTGTAGCTACTTATAGAACTGATCCTGTGGGTATTTATATCATAGGTGTGGAGGCTGCCAAGCACTGATGCTCACGCTCTTGTGTTAAGGAGAGCCAAATCCCTTCCCCATGCCCTTATCACCAAGGTGTTATCAAGATGTTATATTACAGGTGTTTCTTACAGTTACAGAACGTTTAAAGCTTAACTTTCACTTCCCCTTCCTTTGAATCATCTGGTCTCCTAAACTAGGAAGGTGGTGTGCTTTCAGGTATTGGTCAATTTCCTCCAGATTATCATAATTCTAAGAATAGAGTTTTTTGTAGTAATCATTGAGGATTTTTTGAATTTCTGTGGTATCTATTGTTATTTCTCCTCTATTATTTCTGATTGACATTATTAAAGATTTTCTTTTTCTTTTTCTGGTTAGGTTAGGCAAAAGTTTATCAGTTTTATTCATCTTTTCAAAGAACCAACTTTTTGTTTCGTTCATCTTCTAAATGATTCTTTTGTTTTCAATTTCATTTAGTTCTGCTCTAATTTTGGTTATTTCTTTTCTTCTGTTGAATTTGGGGTTGGATTGTTCTTCCTTTTCCAGTTGCTTTAGATGTCCCATTAGTTTGTTGACTTCCTCTCTTTCTGTTTTTTTTTTTTTTTTTTGGATGAAGGCTTCTTATGCTATAAATTTCCCTCTCAGAACTCCCTTTTCAGTATCCTGTAGGTTTTTATAATTTGTGTCTTCATTATCATTTTGTTCCAGAAATTTGATGATTTCTTCTTAATCTCATCTTTAACCACTATCATTCAGCCTAAGGTTATTTAGTTTCCATGACTTTGTTTGAGTATAAAGATTTTTGTTACTGTTGAGCTCAATTTTTATTCCATCATGGTCCAAGAAGACACAAGGAAAAATTTATATTCATTTAAATTAGTTGAGATTAGACTTATGTCCTAAGATATGATCAATTTTGGAAGATGATCCATGGGCTGATGAGAAGAATGTGTATTCAGTTTTATTAGGATGAAATGTTCTGTAGATGTCTGTAAGTCATTTGTTCTAAGGTCAAGTTTAAGTCTATCATTACTTTGTTTAGTTTCTTCTGGGAGAATCCTTCCAGAACTGACAAAGGGTGCTAAAATCTCTACCTATTATAATGCAAGAAGATACCACATTGGTCATATCTGTTAGGGTTTGCTTATAAATTGAGAAACATTTAGGTTGGATGCATAAATGTTAATTATTGAAATCTCTTCATGTTGAGTGTTTCTCTTGAAAAATATGTAGTGATCATCCTTGTCTTTCCTTATCTTTGTTTGTTAAAATCCTATTGTGTCAGAAATAAAATTGCAACCACTACTTTTTTCTGATTTCTGTTTCCCTGTATTATAGATGCTCATCCCTTTACCCTGAGTCTTTTTTTATCCTTTGAGGTACCATGAGTCATTTGTAGGCAACAGGTACCTGGCCTGTTTTTGTATCCAATCAGCCAACCTGTGCATCTTCAGAGGACAATTTAAGCCCTTCACATTAATTGAAAGAATTGATAGGTAGCATTTTGGCTGTCATGTTTTTCAAAGGTCCAGCAGATATTTTTAATTATTTCACCATTATAGACATTAGGTTTTGTTTGATAAATTCTGGGTGAGTTTACTTTGGTGATATACCATTGTGCTGGTCATTATGGAAAATGGTTCTGAGTATTTCCTGGAGAGTTGGTTTAGTTATGGCAAATTTCCTCAACATGTGTATATCTGTAAAGTAGTTGATTTCTCCATCACAAATGAAACTCAGTTTAGCTAGACACAGTATCCTGGACTGAAAGTTGTTTTACTCTTGTAATCATTTCATAGACATAGCTTCTAAGGTCATTTCAAGGGACACACATATAAGAAGAGTCACCATACTTAGGTAAGCCCAAAGCATGCAGTTTCTGAAGGGGTTTTAACATCAGGAATGAAGAGGCTTGATACAGAGTGTGTGCTAGGGGACTGAGGAACTCAGGAGTCCTGAGTAAACTTTGGATCAGTATTTATTATCACAATGCAGGAAAAAAGTAGTTAAAGTTACTTATCAGACATTAACACTAAAAACGGGGAACAGGGAAAGTATCAGACAGAAAGTCTCCAACTTGATGTTGCAAAACCACAGACCTTAAGCAAGATCTCTGCTTTCAGAGTCAAGAGACCTTTGGAATATAGAGAACCTTTACCATAAACATTAGGCCTGGTATTGCCACACCTCACATATACATTCTCTCTTGGGGGCCAGTTTTCTGACTTTTGCATGTACACAACTCACATGCCATTCTTATTCTTTAGGTCTCTCAAGCAGGAAGCAAGTCTATGCTAAAGATCAGGGCACAATTTTCCCTACATGTTTCCATAAGGTAGTTATAGTTCAGTTGTATTTCCTTTAATCAAGATGCCAATCAGGGTTTTTATTTTTCATTTTTGTTTTTTGTTTTGGTCTAAAAACATAGGATGTTCTTACTGTTACCAAATGGACAAGGAGAATAGAGCTAGAAAGATTAACAGAAGATGAAGTTCTCATGCAGAAGGAGAAAGGTTCTATTAACCCTTTTCTTACATTGACCCTTTCAGAAATAACTTCTAACAGAACCAGCTTACTCATTCTAGCTAACCTGATCACATCTTACAGTACTTTCTGCTACTGAGAATCCAATAAATTGATGTAACATACTCAAGATATGGTTGGGTCTATTACTGATACTATACTTCCCCCTCCCCTTTTTTTTGCAGTTTTTGGCAGGGGCTGGGTTTGAACCTGCCACCTCTGGTATGTGGGGCTGGCACCCTACTCCTTTGAGCCACAGGTGTTGCTCATTTTTCCCTTTTTTTAAGAGCATTTATTTCTTATATTTTATTTATGTTATTTATGAAGTTAAATGTGACAGTTGAATGTGATGTTGTATTTCAGCTTAATTACCTTAATGCAGTCATGTATTTGTTAGATAATTAATTAGAAATCTGTGGTATGAGTTTTCCTGTAGTCATGGCCTTGCTAATTCACTCTTTTTGCCTGTTCAGCTGATCTGGGAATGCCCCTTTCAGTGGCAATTGTTTTGCAGTTTTTTTGGTTTTATTTTTGGCCAGGGCAGGGTTTGAACCCACCACCTCCGGTATATGGGGCCAGCGCCCTACTCCTTTGAGCCACAGGTGCTGCCCAGTGGCAATTGTTTTGTATAAAATCCTTCAATAAGCTCCTGGGCTCCAGGTCAGGGAATTTCTCCAGGCTAACCTTCCTGTTGTCTGTCTTAAAGGAACTCATGAATTTACTCCCCTCTTTGGACCTATTTTTCAACATATCTTAGTTCTGCTGTATTCTGGTGTGATTTGGTGACATAAATGTGGCTGAAACAGGATTGCACCTTGATTTCACTCAACTGCTAGAGTAGATAACAGATGCCATACTCTTGCATTCATCTATAGCCCTCCATAATATCATTTTCCAGGCATAGCATGACCTTTACTATGTAAGCAATTACAGAGAAATCAGGCAATGATATGTCTAGCTATTTGTCCTGCAAAGGTACAACTAAAGCATTACTATGTATCTCACACCAGGGTCCTTTAATTGATAGTTAAATGCCTCAGGGGAAATAGCCACATGTAATCTAAACATAAACCCAGACTAATAAAGAAAGCACTTTTTTTTTTCCTAAGCAAAACAACACAGCAAACAGTTATGGCATAAATCTGTGTATGTAGATGGAGAATGCAAAGCACAGGAAACATCGCAAAGGACGGGATTAATTGAAAAAGGCTTTCTTAAGGAGGTGCTAGGTCCTTGAATTTAATCTATTAGATAACTATCAATCGCTGTAGGTGTCAAGGGTTGGAGGAGTGACATTGGTTTGGCCAGAATGACAGTTTGAGGAAATGGCTGCAGCAGCAACAGATTAGAAGGGAGAGAAGAGAGAGGTTGGATTCTGATAATCCATGGACATGTGGATAGGAGGTGGGTGGGGAGGAGTGAGTATGGGGAGTCTCATCTATTCTTGGGTGGCTATGAAGGAAAATTATGTTTGCTGTGAGACATTGACAGAAACAATGCTGGACTGGAGCTCTCTAATTTGAATTTGGATTTGAAGTCCCTAGAGCCTGCTATGACTCCTCTCTCTAGTCCTGCTCCTCTTAGAGGAATAGATTCCTGAGTCCACCTAGGCTTATTGTAATTAGGCATTTCTAAGGAAAACAGGATATGAATGAAGAAATGGTAATGCAATCCTTGGAAGATTTGCATCTCAGTAAAAGCAGCTGGCTCTTAGAGTATGAATGGCTAATTTTCTATGCTGGGGAAAAATAGAAAAGGAGCCATCCTTCCTGGCTGGATACCAGTGCCTGATTATACATTCCAGTGTTTCTTCTGTCCCCACCATCAACACCATAGTTGCTGAATCCTCAAGGAGTGACGATGCAGCAAGTGTACTATTTCTCCGCTATTATTGTCTCAGTTATTTTTAATTTTGTAGGAATCATTATGAGTTTTTTTATTACAGTGGTCAGTTACAAAATGTGGGTCAAAAGCCACAGAATCTCCTCTTCTGATAGGATCCTGTTCAGCTTGAGCATCACCAGATTTCTTATGCAGGGATTGTTTTTCCTGAATATTATCTTGTTATTCTCTTCAGATTTTTCAAGGTCAGTGTCGTTTTCCTCTTTCTTTGTGTTTTGTTGGATGTTTTTGGATTCTAGCAGTCTCTGGTTTGTGACCTTGCTCAACAGCTTGTACTGTGTGAAGATTACTAACTTCCAACATGCGGTGTTTCTCCTGCTCAAACGAACTATCTCCCCAAAGATTCCCAGGCTGCTGCTGGCCTGTGTGCTGATTTCTGCCTTCACGTCTCTCCTGTACGTTGTGCTCAGCGAAACATCACGTTTTCCTGAATTTGTGACTAGTAGAAATGGCACATTATTTGACAAAGGCATCTTGCCTTTGGTGGCCTCTTTGGTCTTGAGCTCATTTCTCCAGTTGGTCATCAATGTGACTTCTGCTTCTTTGTTAATCCATTCCTTGAGGAGACATGTACAGAAGATGCAGAGAAATGCCACTGATTTGTGGAATCCCCAAATGGAAGCTCATGTAGGTGCTATGAAGCTGATGATCTCTTTCCTCATCCTCTACATTCCATATTGTATTGCTGCCCTCCTCCATTACCTCCCTTCTTACATAGAGTTGGATTTGGGGACCAGAAGCATTTGTGCGATTTTCACCACCCTTTACTCTCCAGGACATTCTGTTCTCATTATTATCACACATCCTAAACTGAAAATAAAAGCAAAGAAGATTCTTTGTCTCCACAAATAGTGGAATTTTAGTAGGAAATACTGTCTTGTGTTACCTCATGGTTTGGAGTAAGATTTTCTCTGTTAGCATATTTCTTAGTAGTCTGAGGAATTGTGATTGCTGATCTGCCATCCTAGGCCTTTGAGTGCCTGTATTTCATTTCACTCTGTAATTTTTCTTTTGTTGATATTTTTAAATAAGTCACAGTTTCTAGGGAACTTATTGGAGGCATTGCTTACCATGTATTTTGCATCCCTGGATAATAGAAATCACCACCTTTTCCATTGGCTACTGAAGCTTAAGGAAAAATTCTCTCAAATTAAGGAATATATTGTGGTGGACATGATTGGTTAAATTTTTATGTTTAACTGAGGAACCCTGGGTAAGTGTTCGGCAATGGGTAAATGGTCACTGGGAGCCCCTAGCCAAAGCTAGGGTTGTTATAAGAAAAGGAAAAAAGGAAGGTTTCAGAGAGAAAAGGAGGAAAAGAAAAGGGTGAAAAGAAAAGGGGGGGCCCCGGTGTGGTGGCACATGCCTATCATCCTAGTACTCTGGAAGCCCCAGGTGGGTGGATTGCCTGAGCTTATGGGTTGGAGACCAGCCTAAGCCATAGTGAGACCTCATCTTTAAAAATAGCTGGGCATTGTGGCAGGTGCCTGTAGTCCCTGCTACTTGGTAGGCTGAGGCAAGAGGATCACTTGAGCCCTAGAGTTTGATGTTGCTGTGAGCTGTGATCTCACAGCACTCTACTGAGGGTGACAAAGTGAGACTCTGTCTTCCCCCCCCAAACAAAGAAATAGGTGTCTGTTGTGGGGAAAGGGAGTAAAAGGGTCCTCACACTTGCTGGGTGGTATTGACTGAGCTCTTACTACCAAGGAGCCCTTAGGACTGAATTTCCAGGCTTTCTCTGGAAAGGAGGAAAGGGTCAGAGCTGATGGCTGGAGAGAAGTGATTAGTATTAAAAAAGTTGAATCTGGAATAGTTTCAAGGGTCTTAAAATCCATAAGCTAGCCTGAGTTCAACAGCAAGTGCCAAATAGGGATATTAACATTATCTGAGTGAAAATTTACAAAGTACTCTACTTTACCATGTGATGTGGAATATGGTGGAAAGCAAAAGGAGGCATTGGGCTGGTTATGGAAGTGCTTGACTTTTGGTGAATTTATTTCATGTTTATGCATGTGTGCATAGCACGATTCTTCTCTGGGACAACACTGTTTCTGGGGTTGGAACAGAAGGACTGTGCATCCAAAGGAACAGAAATCTGACAAGATTTGGACTGGGAATTGGGGAATAATAACTTGCATTTGTATAATTTTTTGGTGTTCATAAAATGCTTATGTAATATTTACATAAAAATAAATAAATCTTCACATTTTATAAATTACCTGACTTTTTGCATTCTAGTAACCAGAATATTAACTACAATATATAGTTAGGGTTACTGAAACCAGTATATTATTGTAATAAAATTGGAGGTATTCATCATGTTAGAATATGAACATTGAGAGATAAAAAGGATTGTTGAGTGATTAAACGTACCCTATGTCATAAGTTAAAATGAATGGGAGAAAACATCATTGGCCCCCCAGCATCTGTTCTCTCTCCTCTCTTCTACAGTAATAAAATTGTTAGCTGTACCGAATTTTTGCAGCTAGTTACACTACAGCTTCCTACTATAAGTAGGTACTGCCACATGATCAAATTCTGCGAATAGTGTGTGAGAAGTGATGTCTGTAGTTTTTAGGTGGTGGCCTTAGAGCAGTTATACCCTCTCTTTCTGCTTTCCTCTTTTTTTTATTTCTTCTGGCTCAGAGTGCTGATGTCGTGGTTATCTATTTTAGACTGTACAGTGAGGTGACTGCTCAGGGATAGTAGAGTAGTTATCCATCTTAGAGTTGGCTCTCTGGTTCCTGGTGCTGTGGTGTTTCCATACCAACTCTTGACTACTTAAGCCTGAACTCCAGGACTGTTTATGAGAGAAATACAATCTTTATTCTTTTAGGCACTGTGTTTTTGGTCTCTGTTACCTTAGTTAAATAACTTGTGGTATGCCATAAATATATACAATAGTATATATTTTATGATGAAACAGTATGTGGTTATTTACACTCTAGATAGATAATCATAGAACTTTTCATATGGCCCAAGTAAAATAAGAATAAAACATGATAGTACAATACCAATTTTTATAATAATAAGTATATATGAAAAAAATCTAAAAGGAAATATATAAAAATGTAAACATAATTATTTTTAGGTGGTAAGTATTAATTAATTTTCTTTATATTTTTCAAGTTTTGTATGATGAATTTTTTTAAAAAAATACTTCTAAATATATACAGTATATGCAGTCAGTCTGTCTATCTTCCTCTCTTCCTCTCTATCTAAAGGATAGATAGGAAGTGCTAATGTAGATATCCAGTTTCTCCTCACTAAGAAAGGTAAGTGAGTAGTCTATTTTATTTTCTAGTATTAATAAAGTTCTGCCAATTTGTTTCTTGGTTGTCCCACACTGTCTTTGTTTTCCCCACCTCTGTGTTGGACGCATTGTCTTTGTGTTAGAAACATTTTTGCTACTTGAAGACAATCTCCAGTCTTTGCTTAGTTATTTGCCTAAAGTTCTCCTTAGGCACAGTTTTTAGTAATGCTGTGGATTTAGAGTTTTGCTGACTCCACTATGCTCTGCTAAATCTCCACCACTGAATACTTAGTAGCCAGGAATTTTTAAAAAAATGTTGTTTTGGTTTCTTTTTTCAAGAAATGATAACTTCCAGGCTCTCTAATATCAACACTCAAGGTCCTGCATCTCCCACTGTTCTCAGCCTATTACAGGAAAGGGAGGGGCATTTAAATCTCTGCAAAAAAATGGCCACTTTCTGAAATGAAGGGCAGGTGTCTTTACAATATCCTGCAATACCCTCTGTGGTAGCTATGACTTAGAAGTATTGCCATTCAACTTTCAACTACTACAAGCACAGCTCTGTATGGGCTACATTTACACATGTTTTATAAGCGCATCCCAAACTGTTTGGTAACGTAGGCATTATTGCACCAATTATGTTGTTGAGAAAGTTAAGGTATAAAAAAGCTAAGTAAATGATTCATAATGGTGGGAATAGGAAGGGTATATCCAGAGCTTCAATTATAGTCTTTCGTGGTCTTTGGACTCTAAAATCCAATTATTTTCCCACTACATCACAAGATGGGTGGCAAGACATAGGACAGAGTAGGATCATGCTCAATGAAACAACCTTATTTTCAAGGAGAAGAAGAAAAGATTCAAAATGATGTCTGAGGTATTATATGTTCAGCCTGAAAACCCACCCAGGGCTGCAGCTGTGAAAGTTGTGGGCATATGAAAACCTTATAGGTTCTTATTTTCCTTACCTGAAATCAAGGTCACGACGTATAAACTCAGGGCTTTTAGGTCCTAGAAATTACTGAGATATGTTTCAATATTCTTACTTGGGAAGGGAGAGGCCAATAGAAATATAATGGGAATGTAGATGCAACTTCTCTTAGAACTAAATGAAATTCTTAAAAATTTCAAGGGCTTGAAATTTGAAATTTTATTTATATTGCTTAGATTTCATTCAAACACTTGTGGTTTTGGATTTCCCTGATTATTGTTACCAGCATTCTGTTGACGAGCCAATTTTAGTTATGAAAGGAAGGAAGGAAGGAAGGAAGAGAGGGAGGAAGGAAGGAAGAGAAGGAGGGCGGGTACATGATGTCAACATGACTTGTCACTGGTGATGTCAACTTTCATCACTTAGTTAAGGTGCTTTTTGCCAGTAACTGTAAAGTTACTATTTTTTTCCGTTTCCATTCTGTATTCTTTGAGTCATTAAGTCCAGCCCACACTCAGCAGGAGAATGAGGTCCACCTCCTAGAGAATTCTCCACATTTTGTCTGTTGCATTTAAAAATTTTCACTCCCCAAATTTCATACTTAGGGAAGCAGACTAAAGCAGTTCCCTCTTTTTCATCTGCAAAGTCCCCTCACTGACCTGCTCTTACTTTATTCACTTTCTCTACCCTGCACAATACTGCTTATCCTGTTCTTCCTCAGAAGTTGTGATCCCTGCTATACCAGCACCCTGGTTGATGTGGTCTGGTGCTTCCTGCTAGGTCCAAATGCCTGAATTCCAGCACCAAGGGGTTGCATTGACCAGTGAGCAAGAACCCCTGCCTTCATGGTGGTGGGGGACGGAAGCCAGACATACCAAGAATGTGTGTTCATGTATAGATTTCGTTCCTGTTACACATGCTTATTAACAACATGCTTGATCTGCTCAATTCCTGAATATCTGGATTAATCCAGCTGGTTAAGAGAGATTTAGTTTACTCAGGTTAACAGCTGCCTCAGAAGAGTTACCTTGTCACCATCTAGTGGCAAAGTAGGCACAATTTGGGGAGGAATTTGAAATTTTGTATAAGAATACAAAAATGCTTAAGTCAGATGTAGAATAGGGGATGGAGCTGTATTGAGTCTGGCAACAGAAGGAAGTGGATTTTTGGGTGAGAGTGCCAGGTTTTTGAAACCAATGCTTGGTCTGAGTTTCTTTCCTTTCAACATTCTTATTTTATGTAGGATAGACTGTTCTTTTGATGCTTTTTTTCCCACGTAAGGGTCTCTTCTGATACTGTATTTCACTTGGTTAGGGAACTGTGAAAATAGTTGAGGGCTCAGAGCAGTGGAATGTAGGAGCATGAACTCAAGGAATTTGGTCAAAAGATGTGATCTGGTCATATTATAGCAGACACATTTTGGTTGTGTCAAAAGTAAAAATCGAAGTTTGCTCTAATAAACTGGGAAGCACCAAGGCATTTAATCTCCATGGACTCCTTCAGGGGAGCTCCTGGTTTGAGGCTGACATGCTGCACTGTCTTATGTAGAAATGAAGTGCTGGCACATAGTAGTCATTTACTAAGGATTTTTCAAATAATTGATAAATGGCATACTTAAAAATAACATGAGGTACTTTGCATTTGCCACTGTTTAGATTCTCAGGAAGTCTTAGGCAGGTTTTGGGCAGTAGGTAGGGTGGGAGGAGGATTTCAGGAGCCTGCACTCTGGGGCTTCTGTCCTTTGGACGGATAGTCTGTAACTGTGCTCTGTACCTGATTTGAGATCCCCAGCCAGCTTCATGTCAATGTAAGTGAAGGTGGGACAGTTACCTTCAAGAACCTTTCTTTTCCCCACTATTATAATATCTTTGCCAGAGAACGGATTTCAGTCAGTGACAAAATCTGGGTTCTGAGAAGTGAAATGCTGTACTGTGATACTGAAAACACCTCAGGGGATCTGACCTCAGCCAGGGGCTGTACACATTCATCAGTGCTGGAGTAGGGCACCTCCTCCTTCACAGTGACAGACGCCCCTCCTCAGCCATGCCTACTGCTGCCCTAGGGCTGCTGATGTCAGCTGTAGTGGCTCAATTTCTCATTGGCTTGTTTGGAAAGAGAATCCTTGTGGTCTGGAGTTTTAGAGAATAGGTCAGGAATGTATGTTGTGAGAATTATGGTTGGCCACTTCTTCCTATGCAGGATGATCAAGGTGACCTCTGTTTGCTCTGTAAGCATGTTTCCACTGTTCCAGAGCAGAGATTGGCTTCACCATCTCAGTGTCTGGTGAGCCAGGACAGCACATGGTTTGCCATTTTCCTCAGTGGCTTCTACTGCACGTAGACAATGGCCTTTGATTGCCCTGACTTCTTGTGGCCAAAGAAGAGGATGTAATACTGTGTTTTTAATTTCTTCCATTGTCTTTCAAGATCATTTTTCAACTCCTAGCTCTTGATGGTTTGAAACTTTAAAAGTCATTAATAGGGATAAGTAGCATCCTTCAGCCCCTTTCAAGTCTGGGTCATTTTTATAGGTTCCAGTCCAGTGTGGGAAACTGATTTCCATTTGTGGTGTTTCTGCTGCAGTGTGCTGATTGTGTCTCCATAGAGACATCGCAGGAAGGTGAAGGACCACACAGCTGTATGGAAGACACTGGAGCCAAGATTCATATTCCTCTAACGTTCCTGCTTTAGATGGTTTCTGCATTGACTCGGCTCTTTTCCATCCTTTCCACATCTTCCTCCCCTGAGCACACCCCTGTCTCCATCTCTGTGATGCTCGGGGCTGCCTGTGCTTCATTCCATTCTGTCATAATGGCCACAAGGGACCGGACTTGTCAGAGGATTCTATGGAAGATGGTGTGTGCTTGGAGGTCCTAGAGGCCGCAACATGGGATAATTAACTGGAGCACTGGCAAGAGTAAAATTAATTAACTGTATTTTTAAGTAAGATAAAATTTTTGTTCTCAATTCTCCTTGTTTTTTGTCTGATTTTAAAACAAAATTAGAGGGTAACATGAAAGGGTGGGTAGAAAGCAGAGCTGTTGCACTCTAAGAGATGCAAAGTGCATTATTTTAATAATCTCCAGAAGTCAAAACTGGGTTCTCATGTTTTACATGGAAAGTATCGTATTTTTGCAAATTACTACAGATAATCCAATTTGCCAATTCGCTGACTACGCCTCCTTGATAAACATGTGTATGTTTTAAAAATAGATGAACCTGGGCTCGGCACCTGTGGCTCAAGTGGCTAAGGTGCCAGCCACGTGCACCTAAGGTGGCGGGTTCGAATCCAGCCTGGATCGCCAAACAACAATAATGGCTGCAACCAAAAAATAGCTGGGTGTTGTGGCGGGTGCCTGTGGTCCCAGCTACTTGGGAGGCGGAGGCAGGAGACTCGCTTGAGCCCAGGAGTTGGAGGTTGCTGTGAGCTGTGATGTCACAGCACTCTACCCAGGGGGACAGCTTGAGACTCTGTCTCAAAAAAAAAAAAAAAATAGATGAACCTGTTTACCAATTGCTAGATATTTTTTTAGCAAGCATTTTTTTCTTAGCAGAATTAACTAAACGATTATCTAGACTCTCTATGTGTTTTATCTTTTCTAAACACCAACATTAAAGTTGTTTGCCAAAAACCCTTTGAAATTTCTGGAGATTTTGTTTTTTAGGGCAGACTCGGCTTTCTGGAAATACATTTAGTTGGCTACCATGATCTGTATAGCAAATTCCACTGCCCAGTCTAGATTGGAGTAAATGGGGAGAGAGAGCAATTATACTTTTTCAAAAAGTCGTGGAAGAAACACTGCTTATGATAGGTTTAAGTCTTCAGATTTTTCTGGCCACTGGAAGATCATGACCTTCTCTGTCTCTCCACTGCCTATAGCCAGGGTTTCAGGGCACTATGTCATGGAGCTGGGTGGGGTTTATGCTGAATGAATGGTTCCTGGAAGCAAGGACTGTGCCATTCACTACTCTGTCACCCATGCTGAGTATGTTGTAGCTTGACAAGTAATAAGCATTCTGAAAATATTATCTGAGGGAATGGAAATGTAGTCCTCTAATCCTATTCAGTTATTAGCAGAGCAACTGAGGCCCAGAGGTGGGCAGCAGCCTGCCAGAGCTTCATGAGAGTCTGAGGCAGTGCTAGAACCAGCCTCCAGGTCTCCTGGTCCTGGTATGCCCCTCCTGTCCTCTGCATCCATGCTGCCTTCCTAAGAGACTAACGTGACTTCCTTCTTGCCACTGTTCTTGCTTTTTATCTGTTCTGCAGCAACACAAATATAGTAGTTTAAAATGACACACATTTATTATGTCCTAGTTCCCGTGGAAGAGTTCAGGCACAATTTAACTGGGCCCTCTGTTCAGGGTGATACAGCTACAGTCAGAATGCTGGCTGGGCTTCATTCCTTTTTGAAGGTCTTCTAGGCTTGCATTGTTGTTGGCAGAATTCAGTTCCTTGTGGTTGTAGGACTGACATCTCCTTTTCCTTGCTTGCTGGCTGTCAGCTGGGGGCTACTCTCAGTCTCTGGGCCTTATGCAGTTTCTTGCCCTGAGCCTTAGAACATAACAGCTGGGCTCTTCTGAGGGAGGCAGAAAGATCTCTTCAGGGTAAGGCCCATTTCCTCTTTCAAAGCTTTCAGCTGATTAAGTTATGCCCATCCAGGATAATCTCTCTTTTAATTAACTCAAAATTGACTGATTTGGGACATTAATTACACCAGTAAAATTTGTTCACTTTTGCCTAATTGCAGAAGTGACACCTCATCTTAGTCATAGCCCCAAACACACCCAATGGTTATTCAGAGTATATATACCGGGGGTGGGAATCTTGGGGGCTGCCTTTGAACTCAGCCTATTACAAGCATGTTTATACTGGCCTGAACCCAGGGAAGTTAACGTCTGAAGGACAATAAACGAAGCACTTTTCTTACATCTCTTGATAATGGGGCTGTTTTTTTTCCTATTTCTTTAGCTCATTTTATTTCTTTAAGACCTTGATGGGGGATATATGCTCTGGTAATTGTGCATGGATGATCGACTGTAAAGGGCAAATGGCTTCAGAGACCATGGTTAACAGTAATGGCTCTCCCCCGACCATGTTTTTTATTGTTTGGCACCTAAATATAATATGTTTTGGCTCTCTGATGTTTTCTCCCCCAACTTCCTCTACTTCTCTCTTGGATAATGAAATATATTTTTAATTTCTTAAGTTATTTAACTTATGTGCTTATATATTTAGTGTTCTTTTTATGGAAATAAAATTTCTTTTTTAATAGTATGTGTACCATTTCTGGAACTGTTTTGATTTAGTCTTTATTGTTGAGAGGTCTTGTTATATTATTACATATACTGGTATTGAGACTTTATCCCATGACTTTTGAAACGGGATAAACTCCAAGTCTAGACTCAGTTCAATCAAGTAGATATAAATACAGAAGGGATTATAACTTCTAACTTCTTTGTTCTTGCTCACAGCTGTTTAGTCTTTCTTGAAGACAGGTTACAGAAGGGCAAGGTCAAAGCCACATTTTGTGGTGTGAACATTTACTCTGGTGTGGTGCAGTGACTGACAGACTCCTCTCTCCAGCCATGCTGGCTGCTGGCTTAGTACTGTTGATGCTGGTAGCAGTGGCTGATTTTCTTATTGGCCTGCTTAGAAATGGAGTCCTCGTGATGTAGAAGTTTGGAGAAGGGGTCAGACAATCCAAGGCAACCTCATATAACCTCACTATCCTGGGCCTGCCTGGCTGAGGGTTTGTCCTACAGGGGCTCATCACATTGGACTGTTTCTGCTTTTCCAGAGCAGCCACTGGTTTCGCTATCTCTGTGTCTTTTGGGTCCTGGTAAGCCAGGCCAGCCTGCAGTTGCCACCTTCCTCCGTATCTTCTATTGCAAGATCACAACTTTGAACGCCCCTCCTACTTGTCACTCAAACAGAAAGCCTATGGCCTGAGACTCTGGTGTTTTCTGGGATACTTTATGATCACTTTGTTACTTAGTCCCAAGTGGCTCACAGTCCTACAGATTTTCCCAAGGAAACAGCAGCAATCTGTACCCCATTTCAAGCTGGCATTGTTTTTATGTACTTGAACTTGGTGTAGGACATTGGTTGCCTTTCAGGGTACTTCTTGTTTCCTCTGGGATTCTGTCTCTTTGTACAGACACCACCAGAAGATGAAGGTCCACACAGCTGGTAGGAAAGGCACTCAGACCAAGGCTCACATCACTGCCCTTAAGTCCCTAGTCTGCTTCCGTATACTTTACCGGGGTTATACTGTGGCTATAAACACTGTCTCCATCACATCCATGTCTCCTCCTGCTATCTCCCCAGGGCCTTCATCTCTGAGATATTTGTGGCTACCTATTCACTCTTCATTCTTTCATATTGATCATGAAAATTCCCAGGGTGAAGCTGACTACTCAGGGAATCCTGTGGAAGACTGTGGGTGGTTGGAGATCTTGGGGCCCATGATCTGGGGACAAAGGAGTGGTCAGGGTACTCTTGACAGCCTCTCTATAAGGAGGCTGATTTTTACACTTTTTAAGATTTTTTTTTCCTCTGAGTCCAATTTAATGAATGACCAATAGGAAATACAGAATGAAATATGATATTATTTCTCTTTTGGCAATGAAGAATACATTATTTTTAATGTATAGCAGAAATCAAGAGTAGGGGTTTATGTTCAGTAAAAGAGCTATTATTCTGTCATATGTCTAACAAATAATTCATTAAATTTGTGTATTATATATACAAATTATGTTTTTATTATAAGAAACAGAGATTAGGAACAATTAATATAGGGCTCATTAATTTGTAGGAAATGTCACCTATTCATTAATGTTAGCCCATTTTAGATATGCTTCTTTTACTGTAGTAAGCAATTATCCAATTTAAAGAAAACCCCAAGCATCTTTATATTTCTAGAAGCTTCTTTGAGCCCTAGACTTGCCTTTGAGAATAAAAATTAGTGGGCTGCCATGATCTGTCTTAAATTCCAACACTGAGGAACTGGAAGGATATAAAATGGGAGTGAGGGGTGCTTGCTTCTGCTCTCAACAGAACACTGCTCTTGAAGAGCCCATGCTTCTCTGCCTTGGTCATTCAGCCATTTGCCTACTCTGGCCCCTCGCTGGCCTGCACTCAGAGTTTCAGTGTGCACATCATAAAGTTAGGTGGGTGAGTAGGATGTCAAATCCATGGTGCAGAAATCGTGTCTGTTTTATTGCTTCTATGTCCCTGGTGACTAGAAAACTGCCTAGCCCATAATAAATACTTAATAAATACTTTCTAAAGGATTGGTCAGCTGTGCTAACTGGTCTTAATAACTCCTCCTTTGTATTATATAGAAGCCATGGCCAGAGTGGGCAGTGGCCTTCCCAGGGTCTCTTAGAGAGCCCATGTCAGTCCTCAGGCCAGAGCTCAGTTCCATAATCCTGGTCCAGTGCTCATACCTTCACATCATGCTGCCTTCCTAAGGAGCTGGCTCTGCCCTTACTGCCTTCAAATCCCATCCCTCTTTCTACACATGTTCTCAGTCTTCATTCTAGCCAAGTCCTTTTGGTTCAATTCTAGAGGATCTGGAATAAAAAGGACAACACTTGATGTACTTAAACATTTTTTTCACTTCTATTGACCAGGCTAACCTACTTGCATTAATCTGTTCTCCCAAACATGTATCTTTTTCTTTCCCTTAGTGTGAAATGAGGGTACATACTGGGCACATGTGGACGTTAGTTGTCATTTGGGGGGAGCCTGACTCCCCTGATGTCACTGGGGGTTGTGTGAGATCAAGTAGCATCTTTTGTCTTCTGGACATGAGCACATATATCCATTCTTTTAAAGTAGAAAGGTGGTTTTAGTGGGAGGATGGGCTTTCTTTATGCCATTTTGTTTACAAATGTCCTTTGCGACCAGTTGTAATACTAACAGCACCTGACATCTGTATTGGCCTTTACATTTTATTGGGCTCTGCTACATAAGTCCTTTGTCTACTCTTTACCTCCTCTTATTTTAACAGCAGGTAGTAATTTTGTCCCCATTTTGCAGGTGACAAAACTCAGGCTAACATGATGATTTGCACAAAATCCTTTAGTGGTAAATGATGCAGATGGAATAGGCCCAGAATTTTTGCTCTGAGCAAAATCTTGTGTTCTTTCCAATAAACCTTAAGTATCTCAGTGCCACTTCGTACTAGGATTAGCCTGAGGAAAGCTCAAGTTTGTGAACACTCCTAAACATATGAAATAAGTAACTAATCTTTCAAATTTGGTGTTGGTGGGATGCCTGGTAACTAATATCCACAATTAGAAGAGATTGTAGTTTTCATGACCTGCTTTTCTTAGGAACAAAATAATAGTTGAGATATGAAATTAACCTAAGTGCCTATCAACATGTGAATGAATAAAGAAAATGTAGTACACATATTCAATGGAATATTATACAGCTTTTAAAGAAGGAAATCCTGTCATTTGCAAAAACTTGAATGAATATGGAGGACAATATGAAGGACAAGTGAAACAAGCTAGGTACGAAAAGAAAAAATATTGCATAATCTCACTGATATGAGTAATGTCAAACAGTAAACTCGTAAAGCAGAGAGTAGGATGGTGGTTACTAGGGACTGGGAGTGTGGGGGAAATTGGGAGATGTTTCTCAAAGGCTACAAAGTTTTAGTTAGCCATGATGAATACATTCTGGGGATCAAATGTATAGTATGTTAATAATACTGTATTATATCCTGCAATTTGCTAAGAGAATATATCTTAAATGCTGTGGTAAAAGCAATAACTGTGAGGTGATGGATATGTTAACTTGATTGTGATAATAATTTTACAATGTATAAATATACCCAAACATCATGTTGTACACTGTAAATATATGCACTTCTTATTTATCAGTCATGCCTTAGTAAAGCTGGAAAACACCTTTCATTTCCCAAGTCACCTTTTGAGATTTGATTTCCTTCTTTCTCTGTACATGATTCTGCTTTGTGTTTTAGCCAGGAAAACAAATCTGGAGGCAAATCTATGCTCTCAAATTGATTCCTGTGTAATTAAATCTTTTATACTTTGCATTCCAGAGTTGCAGCTGGGTTCATGCGCATGAGAGAGGGAGGGAGAGAGAATGTTTTAATAGCTTTTCATTCAATTGTGTGGTATGCTCTGTGGATGTGCAGTAGAGGAATGTTAAAATTTTGAAATTTTAAACATGTGATATATGAGCGTGGCTAAAAATGTTCAAACAGACAGTTCAGAAAGATAGATAATGAACAGCAACATTTTTCCATTCTATTCCCCGTTATTAGTTCCACATCCCGGATAGAATTGTATTTCATCATTTCTTTTAGTTTTTCTAGTGATTATATTTACAACTCTAAATAATACAATTATGCCATTCTTATTTGCTTTATCAAACTTTGAACTGTAGCTTTCTTCAGTCCCACTCAGCAAGGTTTGAAGATTGTATTATTTAACCCCAAATCCATTTTCTTGTCTTTGATTAGTTTTGTTTGTAATTCTTCTGGTCATTGTCACTGTCACTGTCACTGTCATGACAGTATCTACAGAGTTTTAACTAGGTAGAAGGAAGAAATTCGTGCTTCAATTTTCTCCAACTTATTCCATACCCAACTTCTGTCACCTGTTGTATCAGTCAAGAACAATCCAGCCCAACTTCATATGACTTAAGGTGAAAATTAGTTTATTGGAAGGTAATTTGGTATCTCAGAGCCATTGAGAAGGCTGGAAAATTAACTTTAGAATTGGAACCAAAAGGGATTAAACAATTAAGAACATGACCAAGTCATGCTACAGGAACTGAAGCTGGTACCACCACTCACATTCCAACCATCAGCATTGTGTTCTTAATACTGACACTGCCTTCATAAATGTATCTCTTTGACTCGTAGTTCCAAAATCCAGAATCCTGGGTGGAAGCCTCTGCAATATTATTTAGCCATAAAAGAAGATATTTTTTATCTTTTGTAACAACCTGGATGGAATTGGAGACCATTTTCCTATGCAAAGTATTTCAAGAATGGGAAAACAAACACCACATACACTCAGTACAAAATTGGAACTAATTGATGCTCTTATGAGAGAAAAAGCTCAGTGAAATTCAAGTGGGGGGACGGAGATGGGTACTTTCCCACCCAGCGGGTACATTCATGGAAGTATTGCACACTTCTTAGGTGAAAGACACACCTACAAGTAGGACTTAAACCGTATGTAGCCTAATTATACATGCCCCCACATTAGTCTGCAATAAACAAAAAATTTATATAATGATGGAAAACTAAGGGGAAAAAAACTACCTAAACATACATAACCAGTCAAGCCCAAATCTACAGACTTCCTTTTAGAGTGGTGAGAAAATGTTTAGTAACTGCCAGCTCCCTTATTTTTTGCCTGTTTACAATTCAGGGCCACTCAGAAAAATCCAAATATGTACCCCAAACTAAGCATATAAGATGCATCACTTCCAATTGGCCCAGCTTCTCCATGCCAGCAACCTCTAATCAGACACACTTGAAGCCTTCCCTGGTTTTCACTATACAGCTTTTCCAAATCTCCTGCCTGCCTTGGAATCTTTGCTAAATCCCAGTGATGGTGGCTGATTCCTTTGATACAGGAAGCTCAGAATAAATTGTCTATTTGTTCTCATCTGGGTTGTCTTGTTTTTTTCTACAGTAGCTACAAATAAAACAAAATCTGAATTTCCCAGGAAGATGGTGGATAAGAATCTGTCCTTGAGCATGCTGCTCTTAAGAAATGGAGTGTAAATTACAGACAGATTCCCTCCTAGCTCTTCTCTGAAGCAACATTGTGGAATCACAGAGAAGGAAATGGGGAACTCAGTGTGAAAAAGAAGGTGACAGGGCAATACATTCAACAAGGTCAGCTGGATCTGGGGGGAGGCATCTACATGTGAGGAAGATTAGGAAGATAGAGCACGAGGGTAGCCCGCCCACCCCACAGACACTATTGCTAGCTTGGGCGAAGGCTTGCTCCACTCCCACAGCCTCTGGACAGACCTGGCAATTGCCTATAGTCTGTGCACAGTCATTGTACTGGACAGCAGACATAATAAGAATCTGGCTACAGCTGATTCTGGGTTTCTGGAGCTGATCCCATTCTATGCTCTCAGGTCATAGCACCAGGAGAGTGTGGGGCTCAACTTAGCAGCAGTAGCCTTCACATCACCTCTCCAGGGTTTGGGAGGGAGAGGACTAAGCTGAGGCATATGCTGTGAGTGGTAGCCAAGCACCCCTTCCTTCCAGCGCAGCAAGATCTGAGCAGGGGAATTGCCTGGAGAATTGCCTGGGGCACTGCTGGCTCGGATCTTAGAAGCTTTGGGAGGGGTAAGAACTCTGCGGTCCAGGGACTGCTGGAACCCTCTCATGCCCACTTGACTAAACAACCATGGTCCCCAAGCCTGTAGTAGAGCTGGTTGCCTGGCTTCATGCCCCTGGTCAGCACATCCCACTGCCCTTGCAGTCCTGCTTCCAGCTTTGAGGTCCTGCTCAGAAACCCTGCTCCTAGCTCCCTAGTCTTGGCATTGAGGCTCTCATACCATAGCCCTAGGCTCTGCCTCTATGGCTCTAGAACACTGTCAGGCCAAGGTCACCACTCCTGAGACTGATCTGCTACATCTGTACCCCAAGACCCCACCCCTGAGTCTCCACTACTGCTGCAGGACCAGCAGAAGTGCTCCAAGGTTCAAACTTCTCCTCCCCTCAAGAGCCCCAGCCCTGGTTCAAACATACCAGGACCTGGTTCAAATGAATACCCACAGCCCGGATAGCCTCACTCAGCTTCCACTGTCACCTCTGCAGGGAGACCCCGCGTAGAGCAATGTCCACAATGCCAGCCTACCTAGAAAGCCAAGTTGGACTTCCTATAATTATCTGGAGAACAACCTAACACTCAGAAAAGATCCTCCAGCACAAGCAATAAGTGGCAATCACAGGTGAACCTGACAAATCAGAACAGCTGCATCACAAGAATTTAGTGCAGGTGACCCTTCTCTGTCATGTCAGTATTCTGGAGTAGGAAAAAAGTCATCTAGGGACCTTCCCTTCTAATTAAGCAGGAGCATTTTCAGCAAAGAACAGGTGCCCTGGAAATCCATTTGCTCAAGTCAAGAAAAGAGGTTTCAGATGCGAAGAAACCAGCAACCTTTCCCCCCACCCCGGCAACATGAAAAAATTAACCCAAAATTCAAAGCACCAGAGTTGTGTTCCTCAACCAGAGGCAGTTTTGTTCCTCATTTTTGATTGTCATGACGGGGAGAGGAGGAGGTGGTACTGACATCTAGTGGTAGAGACTGGGATGGTGCTCAATATAATCTGCTGCTGTACACGACAGCCCACCCTGCCCTGAAGAAGAATTATCTTTATCAAAATGTTAATAAACGCCAAAGTTGAGAAACTTAGATAAGGGAAGCATATTTTCCTTCTGGGGGGCGGGGAGTAGCAAAATCACATCGAGAGCTTGTGGGCGGGGCGATGTTGTCAGAAGATACCTATCTACCATGTCTTCTTCCTCATTTCTATATTTTCCACCTCTTCATGTTTCTTTGTTCTGCCTGGGTTTCCCCAAGTGATGGTTTAAGGTTCTACAATGAGCATTTGCTGATGATATTTACAGATATTAGGAAATGTTTATTTGATCCAGAAGACTCCTACATTCTCCACATCCCTGGGCTAATGCAGACACATTGGTGTAAGCTTTTATATTAGTCTTGTCGCTTGGAGTCTGGGCTGGGTATTGCCCCAGGAATAGATGTTTAATTACAGCCAATTGATTTACTTCTTGGCCTTTTCCAGGGTACTGTTTTGTTTACACCAGGTACTTCTGTTCTATCTTTTGAACCAAAAATTTGTACTGGCTCTTTCTTTATTCCTTGAGAACTTTTATTTTTTCTTTTTGAGTCTTGTCTTGCAGGTGCCAGTGCTCTTGGAGTCTAGAATCCATAGTTGGACCTCTGATTCTGTAAATTGATCTTACTCCTTGTCATCGAAATCCTGGCATAGTGGATGGATAGGGTGTCCTAGTTCTTTGCACCAAATTCCCATGAATTCCCTCTGTTTTATGGGAATTCCTTTCCCATGATAACCTACTGCTATGTTTGTTGTTTGCCTAAACTTCTGCCTGTGTTTTACTTCCAGGACCTTTCAAGATTTCCTGTTATATCCCATGGATCTGCCTAACTTCCAGGCTAACACTCTAATCTTACTCTTTTGCCACTATTCAACCCGCTGGTTAATATCATGGGAGAGTTTCTCTATCTAGTACTTCTTAATGTTTTTCCTACAATTTGAATCTTACTCAAATTTACTGCCATAGCTTTTAACACAGCTACAGAAATTTCTCTTTTCCAGACTTTGAGAGAATATTTATCTTAATCAAGAATATTTTCTAAAAAAAAAAAGAATATTTTCTTTACTTCTCCAGTAGGAATTCACCAGTTGACACTTACCTTTTGTCTTTCTACTCAGAGACTGAGCATCTTCTTTTTTGTTTTATTAAGTCATCTATACATAGATCATGAATACATTTATGCCTTTGTGGGAGTCAATGTATTGATTATTTGTACAAATTAGAATGCTTACATCCTACTAATTAACATAGCTGTTACCTCATTTATTTAATCACAGTGTTAAGACATTTGTGGTCAATACTTGATAAATGCTTGATAGATTTGACTTGTACCCTTGCGATATGCTCCATAGGTGTAGTCCCACCATTAACACTTCCTCTATTGAATGACCCCTCTCCCTTCTCATCCCCTTCCCTCCTTCATCCTGAGCTGTAGTTGTGATTCATCTCTCATATGAAAGTGTGAGTGATGGCTCAGTGCCTGTGGCTCAAGCAGCTAAGGCACCAGCCATATACACCTGAGCTGGCAGGTTCAAATCCAGCCCAGGTCCACCAAACAACCATGATGGCTGCATAGCTGGGCATTGTGGCGGGCGCCTGTAGTCCAAGCTACTTGGAAGGTGGAGGCAAGAGAATTGCTTGAGCCCAGGAGTTGGGGTTTGTTGTGAGCTGTGATGTCATGGCACTCTACCCAGGATGACAGCTTGAGGCTCTGTCTCAAAAAAAAAAAAAAAGGTGTGAGTGATTATAAATTGGTTTTATAGTAGTACTGAGTACATTGGATATTTTTTCCATTCCTGAGATACTTTACTAAGAAGAATGTTTTCCAGCTCCATCCATGTAAACATAAAAGAGGTAAAGTCTCCACCTTTTTTTAATGCTGCATACTGAGCATCTTCTTAATTAGTTCTTCCAGTGACTTTGTTCAACCATGGACGAAGAGTATAGGAGAATAATAAAGATGATCTTCTCAATCACTTGAGTCTGTTCTGTCTGTCCACTCATTAAGAATGAGACATGCACGGATAGTAGAGTTAATATTTTCTGAAATTTTTCCTTTCTAGACATGGTTTCCCTTCTTCTGTTGTTTAGATAGCATTTAAGTCAATTATATCTAAATAATATTTCTATCAATTCTTAAGTATAAATATTACTTTAATACTGCACAAGTTATTTATAAAAAGAGAATGATATTGTGGGGATCACGCCTATAATTTATCCTATTAGGGTACGTGTGAATTTGTCTAAAGGTTGAATATAAATGTCTTAACACAACAATTATGAGAAAGACATGATGGCTATGTTAGCCAGTTGGATGAGAGTTTTCCAAACTGCATATGGAAGCAGCACACTGTATCCTATGATAGAATTAATGTACACAATTATGATCTAATAAAAAAAATGAAAATTAAAAAAAAATTTGACCAGTAACCAATCCCATTAAAAACTATTCTTATCTTTTAAACCTACGAGTGAGAAAAAAAAAAGTAAAACACGTTCTATTAAAAATTGGTCTTCTCTCAGCATTAACCAACAATACTATATTTTAAACACTAAAATTGTTTTCTCTAAAAAGCAAATAAACAAAAATTCAAAGGTAGGTGCTAGATTTCTGTTACTGATGCTTTCCGAGTAATTAGGATTTTTTTAATCCTCCTTACTACAAAAGAAGCAAACAGATAATATTTTGTAGCTGTAAGGCTAAGGGAGAGCTGCGTGAAACTGCATGATTTCTGTTTTCTAAATAGAGAAATTTTTTTTTCTAGTTGTGTCTTTATTTGTAATGGTAGTCTTTTGGAAGAAATCATCATCAAAGTTTTTCACTTAGTCTTAATTGATCACTTAACTCGGTCATGTATGTTCCCATGATACTTTCTTTTCCATTATTCCCTTAGCAACTGTCACACACTGGAACAAATACAGATCTGATAGGATTTGGGCTAGTCCATCTAATCTATTAACTGCCACTCCAATGATTATTCTCTATTTGACATCAAATATTTTTAAGGTAATAATTTTTAGGGCAATAGGAACCTTTAAGAGGTTCCTAAAACAAGTGAATAGGAGTTTTTCAAAGGGTCTTCACCTTTGGCTACTTATTCTTTTTTAATTGAGTATTCACCTTAGCCCAGAGTGTAATGTCACACCAACAAGGATGGGCCTGAGTAAGAAGAGACTGATAGCCACGGGTCTTTTGTATTTAATATCTATATTCACTAGAATATCCTACTAGGGAGGAGTATGATGAATTTTAATCTGAAACTTACATGATTATTTCTTTAATTTGTTCTTCTATTATAGAATATTTAAAAAATCCCATATTGGGGTTTAATGCTATGTCTAGCTGAACTCCTAGACAAAAACTGACATGCATAAGGTAATCCCAAGACATATGGTTGACAGTTGATCCTGAAATAGTTTTACTCTTGTCAATACTTTTCTGCCGAGATGTATAACTGCAGACATTTCTATAGAGACACTCCTTGACTCATAATGAGGTTATATCCTGATAAACCTGTTGTAAACTGAAAATATCAAAAGCTGAAAATGCATTTAACGTACCTAACCTACCAAACATCGTGGTTTAGCCTAACCTACCTTAAATGTGCTCAGAACATTTATGGTAGCTTACAGTTGGGAACAATCATTTAACACAAAGTGTAGACTATATAGTGTAATTTATTGGACACTGTACTGAAAGTGAAAACTGTACTGAATTTGAAAACAGAATGGGTACTTGATATAGGATTTCTCCTGAATGAGTATCACTTCTGCACCATCATCGTCCAAATATTTTAAGTTGAACCTTCATAAGTCTGGGGGTATATTTATTCTGAAGATAATTAAAATATACCAAACCTACACGGGAAATATTAGCTGCTAAAATGAAACAGGTTAAAAATCTATTTCCCTTGATTAAATAATTTCTAGATATCTAAACTTATGTGCTAATATTTCTATAAGCTGTTCTTAGCTTCAATTAATGTTCTAGGCATTTATCTGTGGATTGTTTACATTTATCTCTGTTATTAGTAATTAGAGAAAATATATTAATATAAAATATGACTGTACCCCATTTAGTTTTAAAATACTATTTTGGTTTTGGTTCCTATTTTAAGGCCATTTAGCAAAATATATAAGTTGAAATGATCTTGGCAATCACTGGTTGACATCATAATATAATCTCTCTTATTTTACCTCTTTTTGGGCTTAAGTCTATCACTTTTTGGAATATAAAACTGAAATATTATGGGTTGGTTTCCAGGGAAACTTTAAATTACATAGGAATCCTGAAGATTCACTATATCGAGACCTCAAATAATTTTTCACTAGGAACTAAAAGTCAAAAAGTATGTGAGACACCATGAAACTTCTTATACAGTCTAACAAGGGGCTTCTTAACCTTACCTGAGGAAAAACATAGTAAACATTCAGGAAACATCTCCATACTTAGAAATGTAGTTAGGGAAAAACATAAGGGAAATAGCACAGGCTTTGGAGAAGGTCACACCAAAGTTGGTATCTGAGCTCTGCCATTATTAACTGTATGGCCTTGCACAGGTTACTGTTTTTTTCCCCTAAAAAACCTCAAGTAAATGGGGAATATAATTACCTAATAGTATAATAGATGTCAAAATGTCTTACAGTACCCAATATATATACTAGATATAAAAAAAAAGGGTACTAATTTTCCTCCATTTTCTTTTATTAAGTTCATGCAAATGAACAAGGCAGATTTTGTCATGACAATTTTAGGTTCCAATGTATCTTTCCAGTCACTACATGAAGATATGGCCCTGAAACTCTCCATTGGATCAGGTGATCTTCTAAAGAAAAAAAAAAAGAGAAATGGGTGACCCTACTGGGCTCTATTTAAAGAGCATATTTTTATTTTGGAGTAAATTTTCCTCTCTCTCCAAGGCAGAATGCAATTTCTTTTCTTTTTTTTTTTGAGACAGAGCCTCAAGCTGTACCCCTGGGCAGAGTGCCGTGGCATTACAGCTCACAGCAACCTCCAACTCCTGGGCTCAAGCGAGTCTCCTGCCTCCGTCTCCCAAGTAGCTGGGACCACAGGCGCCCGCCACAATGCCTGGCTATTTTTTGGTTGCAGCTGTCATTGTTGTTTGGCGGGTCTGGGCTGGGGATTCGAACCCGCCACCTTAGGTGTACGTGGCTGGCGCCTTAGCCGGTTGAGCTATAGGCACCGAGCCCAGAATGCAATTTCAAACCCTTTGGGAAAGTTGAAAATTGAGATGAGTGAAATACCATGACTGGAGTCAGCTGATATCACCCTAAAGCGAGAGCACAGCCCAACCTTGGTTGTAAGAACCAGGAGGGGAGGGAGGACCAGGGAGAAAGAGATCTGAGAGTAGTAGCACCCCTAAGTCAGGCAAAGTATCCTCTTGGTTATTCACTTGATGATTCAGCCCATGCTGCTGGTCACCGTGCCTGGATAACAACACTCTAATGGAGTTGCAAACACTGGGGGAAAACCCAAAATGGAGGGCTTGATTGGACAGTGATTGGTGTGATTTGTCTTTGCCTAAATCATGGGCAATTGGGAGAAGAAGAAATACTTTCCAGTGCCAAGAACATTATTGTTTTTGCATTCAACACTTGAAGATTTATCTGTCAGGAATACTTTGTTTTTCATAGATATGTTTTGTTAGAGTCTTGACCAGGTTGCCAACTTAAAGGACAGGAGGTCATTGGGCTCTTCTTTACCTTCTCTTCTGACATTCTTTTGTGCCTGAATTTGCATTTCCTAGGGCTAGAAGGGATTGTCAAGTGGTAGTCTGTGTGTTGAGAGGTACTTTTTTTTTGGCTGGGGGGAAAGGTTGGGTGGCAAGTCTCAAGGAGGACTAGATACCATTACAAAGGGTTTAGCATTTATTCTCAGGGCAATTGGGAGGCATTGAAGATTTTAACATTTCATCATAAAAAGCAACTCTTTTTAGATATGTGGATTTTAAAATACATTATTTTCTATGGCCGCTGTAACAAATTACCATAGGAAGGTTGAAAGAACACAAATTTATTATCTTACAGTACTGTAGGTCAGAAATTTGGCAAACATTTTAGTGGGCTAAGGTGAATGTATAACATAGTTACACTCCTTCGTGGGGAGAATTCATTTTTGTGGTCGTTCAGATTGTTGGCAGAATTTAGTTCACTTTCTCTGTTTTTTTTTTTTTTTCAGAATTCAGTTCAATTCAATACAACCTTGTTTGTAAGAGCCAGGAGTGGAGGGAGGAGCATCATTCAGTACATAATTTAGCGCAGTTGTGATTGCAAGGCCAAATTCCCCATTTCCTTGATAGTTTTCAGCTGATGGCCCTTTGTAGCTTCAGGAGCAGTGATTATCAACTTGTGTGCCATGTGAGGATCTTAGGTGTGCCGTGAAATTTTTAAAGATCATTAATTATTTTCAAAAGAAGTTCAAAACAGTGAGTATATATATTTTTTTAGTCTTTTTCTTTGATCAACATAATTTAAGTGTGAGACAGAAGTTTATGAGTTAAATTGTGCTGTGAGATGAGAAAAGGTTGAAAAACACTGTTCTAGAGATTGCTTATATTCCTTGCTTCCATGGCCCCCTTTCTCCATTTTCAAAGCCCGAGATGCCAGTCAGGTCCTTCTCACGCTTTGAATCTCTCTTGCCTCTCTATTGTTGCATCTCTCCAGTCAAATCTCTCTGCTTTTTCTACTTTTAAGGGTCCAAGTGATTATATTGGATCCCCCAGATAATCTAGGCTAATCTTCTCATCTTAATGTTCATAGTCATAATCAATCTGATTGTATTACATTATATAATATTATATTCACAGGATCCCAGTACTGACATCCTTGCAGGACCATTATTCACCTACTACAAAACTCATTTTAAAGTATAGATTTTATTTTAAACCATGAGCATAGAAAATATTACCCAAGGATAATGTGTGGTTGTTTCTTGAATCTTTACCTGCTGGGAGTTTGCTTCACACATCCTGTATGTCCCAGTCTCTTGGGTATCCAGAGCTCCTATATTATTTCCAGATTTGGGAAATCTGGAGATATACTCGTCTTAGCCTGTTTGAGCCACTATAAGAAAACATCATGGACTGGGTGACTTATAAACAACAGGAATGTATTTCTCACAGTTCTGGAGGCTGGGAAATTTAAGATCAGGGTGTCAGAAGATTCAGTGTCTGGTGAGAGCCTGCTTCTTCATTCTTAAGTGGCTGTCTTGTTGTAACCTCACAATGTAGATGGGGGAAGGGAGCTCTCTGGCTCCTCTTTTATAAGGGCACTCATCGCATTGATGAGGGCATAGTCCTCGTTACCTAATCACCTCTCAAAGTTCCCACTGCCAAATACCATCATTTTGGGCATTAGGCCAAAATGGGCAACCATCATTGGGCAACACTTGAATTGTAGGGACACACAAATAGTCTATAGTGGTACTTTACCAATTTCTCAAGCAGAGAACTGGTAGCTGGTTCCTGCCTTTGCTAGGGTCATGGTCTGTGGCTAATCCTGATTTCTGCCCTTTGCTTTATCTCAGCCATTTCTGCCCCTCAAACTCTCTTCTGCCCTTGGATTATACCTTTTGGATCTAGATGACATCATCAGATTGCTCTAGAGCTGCCAGGCTCCCTCTTGGACTTGATTTATGGTTGTCAACCTTGTTGTGAAGTTTTATTTTTTACTTTCCACTCTTATCCTCTCTCTGCAGCATGCTACAGTCAATGTAGCCCTGAGGTGAGTTATGACTTTTCTTAGGCACTTATTCTAGTATCTAGAATCTTATATAAGAGTGAGCGCTTCAAGCCCTTTGAAAGATGAGAGAGATACCAGGGAAATAGGAGTCAATATCTGTTGTTAGGCCATAGATTCCCCAAACTGAGGGTAAGAGCACAGGATTTAGAAACTGACAATTTTGGGTTCCATTCCAGGTTCTGACATTCAGCAGCTATCGGTAATGTTAAACAACCTCTTTTAGTTTTAATTTTCTCATTTGGGAAGTGGGAATCAAGGATAACCTCAAGGGTTTGTTATGTATATTACATGAGATAATGCATATAACCTAGTATAGTGTAGTAAGTGCTCATTTCATGGTATTTCCCTCCCTGGTGTATCCTATCTTTAAAGATACAGAGGTAAACAAGAAAACATAAGCCATTGGTATGCTGCATCCAGAGGTTTTTATTTGGAGATTTTGAGTTAAAGGAAACTATCAGTTTGTGTAGTCACTGACAGAGTCAATGGCATGCAGGCAGGGAAGTAGGATCTCATGAGTCCTTGGCGGTGTTTTCAATCCAGGATAAATATTTGTATACATTGGTATAAATGCCAACGTCCCCTCCCATGAAATGTCCGACTTCAATCCCCTGGAGCTTGTTTTTGCAGATGACAGTAGCTACAGCCACCTCCTGCCAAAGATCATGAAGAGATGGAGGGAGGGAGAGAGAGAGAGAGAGTGAGATCTTCTCATAGGAACCTTCTCTAGTCCTGAACTTGGGTGAGATATGCCTACAGAGAACATGCTGGGTTATGAAAAGAGCACTGACTTAGGGGACCGAATCCTAGCTTTGCTGTTACCTAGCCTTGTGTGATCTTAAGAAAGTCAGAAAATAGCCTCTCTAGAAATCATGTATAAAATGAGTTAAAGCCCATTTTTTTTTGAAATAGTGAAGCCAGTTTCAACTTGTAAAAAGTTTGATTTGTTTTTAAAAGCAATGCCTATTTTCACTATTTTATTTGCAGCTATGAGAATGAACACCTACCAAGTGTGTTTCAGGCAAGGCTGATGCCCTTTAATGAATAAAGGTACCCTTTAAGGAGAGCTCATTAGTGAAGAAACAGTGGTGGCTTGGCACAGTCTTATCAAATTCTCAAAAAATTATTTAGAAATCAAATATCTTTTTGTATCATGATTAGTTAACTAGATACATACAAGTAAATGAAAGCTGAACATAGAGAAAGGATTACCCCAAAAATTCGACTGAATACTTTCACAAATTTTACACAGAGGGAGTTCCTGTGGCTTCGCCCTTGCTCAGTTTTCTGGCACTCCGCATCAGACATCACAGGGGCCTCCAGGTTCTGCCGCAAGTCGGGGTGTCTGCCTAAGGGGACAGGGATAAAGGAAAACATCCTGTTAACAACACCACTCTCCATTTCAACTAGTGTATTTCTGTGTAAGTCTGAAGAAAACAAGGAATGATTGAAATGGAATAAATGAACTTGAGGATGGTTGTGAGTTTAAAAAGTAGAGTTTCCTTTCTACTCCATGGCCTATTTTGGAGGAGTGAGTGAACTGAGTCACGTTATTGGAATTATTCTTTATAAGTGAAATGCATGTGTATGGGAAGTAGGACCACAGCCTCCTTCATGTGTATGGTGCCTGTGACCATCAAGGTTGGTGTGTGTGGCCTCTATGCAGAGTCGGATGGCCTGGTGTTTCCAGCAGTGAGATGTTAGACACTCCGGGAAAGAAGGAGGTTTGTTCTTCTGGGCAGGTCTTTTTTGGCCAGACCCACACTCATGTGGCATCTCCCTTGGGTCTCCACCAATTCTCCTCTCCTCTCACAGTTAAGAGGAGGCAGATGTTCCTCTTCAAGCATAACTGATGGCCCTGATATGCTGTGGGAGGTACACTCACCACTGTTTTCTTGGCTCCAGTCCAAACCTGAGAGCAGACAGACAGTGCCTGGCTGGACATTACGAGTGGCAAGGGGAAGGGGCTGGACTTTGTGGTTGAGGACAGCAGGCTTATCCAGCTTGATGAGCATAATGTCATCTTGTGGGGAGCTATGACTATAGTTCCAGTAGCGGACAATCTGGATAGGGTTAATCGTCTGCTCTGTCCCATCTCTGATTCTGCTTTTCAAATTTCCCAACATCACTTTCAGATTTCTGTAGAGAGAAGGGGTTTGATGTAATCACAATCATCATCATCATCATCATCTCTAAGACTCTGAATATTACAATGTGCCAGTTACTGTGCCAAGTGCTTTATCTGGATTATCTCATTTAACTCACAAGTCTATACAGCAGGGCTTATTTCTATCCTCCTTTTACACAATATACACTGGAGGCACCCATGGTCATATAGTAAATGGTGGAGCCTGTAACCACTGTGTTTTCATGTAATGTTGGTAACATAGTGGAAAGGAAGATGATGCAATCAAATCATTTTCCTTCCTCTCCAGCTACAGCCTATCCAGAATGAGATGACCTGAATGTTGGGTATCTGGTTCACTAACTACTTTGCTGTGCACCTGTGGAATGTGACATAGTGGACTAAACCCATAGGTTTTTTTGCTCTCTTGCTTCTCATTGGGTTTGGGCCAATAGGAAGCACCAGAAGGAAATTGGAAGAAGAATGGTATAGCAATATTTGTCCTCCCAGCTTCCTCTATGCAGTGTCACCACAGACTGGTTGTGTCCCTTGACACAGGTTACAATTCCTGTCAAATAGTCTCTTCATACGGGTTACTTTTCCTTCCTTGAAAACTACTCTCTCCTCTTTTCTCTTTAAGCCTAGGGGTGGTAACTGCATTTTCATAATAGCAACCCAGGTGGTATGGAACTATTCTTTGTGTTTTCCTTTTGATGTCTCCATACTTTTGCTCTTAGTTCCTCTTAAAAACTCTCCTCAATTTACCCAATCTGAGTATATCATTAGTTTTTACCTGCCAGGCCTTTAACTGATAAAATGCATTCATATTGCCAGAAAGAAGGTTTGAAAAAACTGATGGAGGAGGACTAATATGTAGCAGAGAGTTTCTCAACAGTGGCACTAGTGCTTTTTGGGTTGGACAAGTCTTTGTTGTGGGGTACAACGCTGTGCACCATAGGATGTTGAGCAGTGTTTTTGCTCTGGCCTCTACCCACTAGATGCCACTAGCGCCACCTCCTGATTGTGACAACCAAAACCATCTTCAGACATTGTCAAAGGTACCATGGAAGGAAGTTATCCTTATTTGAAAATCTCTGATCTAGAATGAATAGTAGCCATATCAGAAGCTGGGGATGCCCAGTACTCACGGTAAGTAGCAGTGAGCTGGGGCCAGCACCCACTTGGTTTTGATGAGGACACCCACACAGGGGTTGAAGTGAGATTTTAGGTATACTAAGTAGGGAGCATGATCTTCCTTCTGCACAGATGAGTGAGCAAAGAAAGTTGTCCCTGAGAAAATAATTCATATACAAATTAATATTCTTAATATGTGTTAAAGTAAATAAATTAGATGATCATTTCCTAGTTGAAATATGTATGATTTTAAAGAAGTCATCAATTAGCCAGGAAATGTAAATATTTGACTTTTTTCTCTAATAAAAATGTAAATTAAAATGACATACTATTTTATCTAATTTATTAATTATTTTCTGTTTAATATTGATGATATTTAATCTAAGAAAGAGTATGAGAAAAATCCTCATTTACTGCTTCTTAATTGATGCAATCTTCTTGAAAATCAATTTAGAAATAGGCTTCAAGAATTGTGAATTTTTGAAGAAGGTAGAATGTGTAAAAAACAAACAAATCTATAAGTTATTTATAACTTGTGATTTAATCATCCCAACCCAAGAATGTATTCTAAAGAAAAAATCAGATATAAAGATTATGAATAAGTGTGCTCACTTTAGCACTATAATAACTGAAAATTGGAAACATAAATGTCCAGTATAGTAGTATTGGAGATTTAATAAAGAAACATGTGAACAAGTGGAACATCATATATTAAAAGTTGTATTTATAGGCCAGGTGCAGTGGCTTACACCTGTAATCCTAACATTCTGAGAGGCTGAGGCAAGTGGATCGCTTGAGCTTAGGAGTTTGAGACAAGCCTGAGCAGGACTGAGACCCCATCTCTACTAAAATAATAAAACTAGCTGGGCGTTGTGGTGGTCACCTGTAGTCCCAGCTACTTGGGAAGCTGAGGTAAGAGGATTGCTTGAGCTCAGGAGATTGAGATTGCCATGAGCTATGATGCCACAGCTCTATATGCAGGGAGACAGAGTGAGACTCTGTCTCAAAAAAAAAAAAAAAAAAAGGTCGTATTTATAAAATATATTAAACAACATAGAAAATGTCAAAGCTTTAACTTAAAGCTTCTTTAAAATAGCAATAAAATATATGTAATGTAATCCAATTGTTAAAAAACAAAAAACATATAAAGCTTGAGAGTAAATTTAAACAGTAATGACTGGGAGGTGGGATTGTGACTGATACCTATTTCTTTCTATGTTTGAAATTTTAAAATTTCCTAATATGAACATATAATGTTTTATAAATTAATTGTTTTAAAAATACCCCAGCAAATAAAAGTGGGGGGGGTAGGCTGATTCTAATATCAGAAATAAAGACCTTCTTGTTTTGATGCTCTCAGTTCTTCTGCTAATCCTCCCCAACCCTAGGCTCATACTTCCCCACATCCTCCTTGGTGTGACCACACAGTTAGAAACTCCAAAGCGAATAGGATGGATGGTTAATGAGTGAAAGAAAGATTAAGCTTTATACTAAACATTGTTTCATGTGCTTTACATGGATTTTTTTAATCCCAGTAACTCTATCATGTAGGTAGTAATACCCACATTTTGAAGAAACTAGAACTTAATTAATTAACTTAGCAGAAATGTCATACAATCTAGTAGTCAGGTGTGGTAAGAAGTGCTTCCCCCATGAAATTCTGTCATGAAAACTTAATGGAAGGCAGGTGCTGCAGAAGATAGGGCCCTACTTTGATCTTGTTTCCATGTTCTTTATCCCCTGCATTCTGTGTCTGTAATGTTTTGAAAAAAGGGGGCATATCAAAGGTCAAAATTTATTCTCTATTCTTGTGCACACTGGGACTTACTCAGAGGGTTGAGAACCACTTTTTTTTTGTTGTTGTTTTGTTGGGGACTGAGTCTCACTCTGTCGTCCTGAGTAGAGTGCTGTAGAATCATCATACCTCACGGCAACCTCATACTCCTGGGTTTAAGCAATCTTCTTGCCTCAGCCTCTTCAGTAGCTGGGACTACAGGCTCCCACCACAACACTCAACTAATTTTTCTAGTTTTAGTAGAACTTGTTTAGGCTGTTCTCAAACTCCTAAGCTCAAGCAACCCACCTGCCTTTGCCTCCCAGAGTGCTAAGATTACAGGCATCAGAAACCACACCTGGCCTGAGGCCCATAGTTTTTAATAAGAAGGTGGGAAACACTCACCGTTGAGCATTCTTCAAGGCAGATGTGTGTGCCTTAACTCACCTCAGAGCTTAGCGATACAAGGGTAGGCTCAGCCTGTTCTGAAAGACTTTGGATGGAATCTAAGAGGGGAAACCCCTAACTCTGCTCATGACAGTATTTCTTGACTCTTCTGCAGTTCACACCTCCTGCCTCTGCCTTACCTCATCCTACATTAACCTATGTGTTGCAGAATAGAGCAGGTGGTCTTGGATACATACCAGCAAGGATACTCAAATACAGGATAAGTTTCATGGGGTCCAGCTCTTTTCCTGTGAGACGCAGAAGATCAGCGGATTTGGAGCCCTTAGCTCAGTTGTCTTCTATGGAACAGCTGGTAGAATTCAGTGGATATGGTTAGGTATGGGAGCACTCCATGGGGCTGGAAATCAGCTCAGGGCATACGCAGTGGGAGAAAGATGACTACAGAGAGACAGATGGAAGCCCCTCTGCTCCAGGGAAGGTGGGGACTGTGCCTCCACTGAGGCCTCTCAGGGAAAGAAAATGAATTCCTTAGATTCCTAGATCCACATCCCTCTCTCTGCTGTCCCTAGAGGCACATCTGCTTGAAGGTCATTTGATTGTCCGTGGAAAAGGGAGATCTAGGCTTGGGTTTTACCTTCTCAACGCAGTTTCTGAGGCCAGGGCTGTGGGGGACAAGATTCTCCACCTTAGCTCAGGAAGCATGTGCTGAATTTTGCCTTGAATCTCCTGTAAATTACTGATCCTCTCCCTCAGCCCCTCCCTTCTTTGTTACCCTAGCTTTATCTGCCCCTTTGATCACTATTTCATCACTCAGTCATCATCACCAACTTGGTCTTTGTTGTCCTGATCAACAGCTTTGAGCTAAGGAAATGGGGAAATAAAAAGCATTTATAGAACACTATCTTGAAAGTTGTGGAATGGTTTACAGTCTAGATGACATTAGATTCAGGATCTAATGTGTGTTGGTGACAGTTCAGAAAGCAGTAACTCTAAATGCTTTTTACCTAATGAAAATATTTCTCAGCTAATAATAGATTAGCACAGTCATCCTTGGATAATTGGGTGCATATCCTGACAAGAAAAAGCAGTAATACTGATAGTAAACATTGATTGAGTGCTTACTGAACCTCAGGAACTGAACTAAGTTTCTTACAGACTTATCAGGGGGTGATTTTATATCAGGTTAGTGTGAAATGTAAAATTAATCACATTTTGTATGACTTGAACATTTCAAAGTTTCTTTAATAATCTCATCAAATATCACAACAACCCTAGATAGAAGAGACAGGGCTGGACCTGGTATCATTTTTTCTGACCTATAGGTGGCAGCACTGAAGCGGACAGCGTTCAAGTGATTTTCCCAGTCTTGTAGGTCTTGTTACTGGATACCCAAAGTTTTTCAATTATGTCTTCCAGGATTCACCCCATCAACCAGCAGGGAGCTTGTGGGACTGTACAGTCACTCTCACATATCCCCTGAAGTTTGGAATGAAAACCAGACACGGCGCCCTCTCTCCTGAACCTCTCACAACACCGTGTGGGTAAGTTCATGAATGTACTTGAGGTTGGAAGACAGGGTGGGGTTGTAGAATGTTTTTTTTGTGTTTGTACGGGTAGGGGGGGATTAGTTAAAATAGGTAAAAATTTGAGAAAGAGGTATCCTTTATTTTCAAGTTGTTTTTTGTAAATCTTTTGGACAGATTATGGGCTATGAAGAGAGTTTGTGGTCTGGTGTGTGATCATGAAAGCTAAGAGCAGAAAATAAGGGTCACTATCTAGAAAAAGATCCCTGAAATCAACAGATTATCTGGAGGAGGCTGGCGCTGGGGACACAACCTTTCCATAATGTTCAATTTGTTTAGCTCTAGCCTGGACCTCTTGTCCTGCATATACAGTTTCCCCCTAGAAACCATTGTTTCTCCTTTAGGGTCCTGAAATTTAGCATGTCAAAATTAAATTCCTTATTCCTCCAGCCTGTCAATTTCACTCTTCAGCCTATGTTCTTTATTTTAGGGGATAACTCTACTTTCTGCCTGTTTGACTTCTCTCTTTTTTTTCACCCCAAAGTCGATCTTTCTTTCTGGGACCTCTTGAATTGAACTCCATCTTTCCATTCTCACTGCTGTCATCCTACACAGGTCATAATCTTGTCTCACTTGTACCTTTCTCTTCTTGGCCAACCTGGAATTCTATCTTTTACAAAGGACTATTTCTTTCATAAAATGTAGGTAAGATCATATTAATATTAATCTGCTACTGAATACTCTTCAGTAATTCCATATTGCCTCAGAATAGAGCTCACCTTTCCAACATAGATTAGGGGCTTCCCTTGATCCTCATGATATTGTCTCATCCTCTCTTTGTTACCGCTTACCACCTGCTCACACCACACCCTGCTACTTTCAAGGGTGGGTTTTCTTGTTTTAATACTAATGGGTATTGTACCAAAACTTTTCTTTGAAAAACTAACTTTAGAATCTTAGGTATGGATGTGTGATATTCAGTATTTTCTCATATGTTTGTAAACTTTTTGTTCTTACATTCTTTATGTACTTGTGTTATGATAGATTCCAAAGAGAGATAGAGAACATCCTCCCCTAGTCAGAGAGGACAATGTAGTGATAAGAACAGATTCAGAGATCTGGAAAGAGTTGGCCTTGGTGTCAGTTGGTGTTTGATGTTATGAGATACCACCTGAACAAATGAAGCAATTCTGAGAAGTGGGCTGAGTGTGACTGATAGGAATGAAGGAGGATGGAGTCAGGGTTATACACAGAGCTGGAGACAGAGCTGTAATTCCTCAGAGTAGCACAGAAAGGTGAGAGTAAATGAGAACAACAGAGGAGGGAGACACTAGTCACATTTGTAAGGAAAGGCTAGTGAGAAGAATTGAGAGGCTATGGAAGGCACTTGGAATGAATTTTAATTCCATGGAAGTGAGTCCACAGAAGGGTCACTTGGCTCCAACTTTGAAATTCTCTTTTCTAGATAAGGCAAACAAAGCTCAGATCCCTGAAACTAATTTTTCCTAGGTTAGGTTTCAGTAAGACTGACAATATTTTTATGGCTACTGACACAGAGAGTGCACAGATGTGTGACTGATGGATCCTTTGAACACCAAAGAACAAGACTGGCAGGGAGCCCTCTAGATAATAGACCTTTGTAAAATCATATCCCATTTCTGCTATCTGCACTGTTCAGAATCCCCAGGCAGGATATAAATCCCATCTCTATGTTTTGTCTTCTGGATGGGATACATGCCATCAACATGACGTGTATCCACCTATCAACCATGCTGACAGTGACTGGTGAGTGGCTGAAGGTATATCTTGGGGGATGAGGCTATGGTACTGTGTTGGAAAGTAAGAGCTATAGGACAGATCAACAAATCAAAAAGTTGGTTTTTTGAAAAAATCAACAAATTTGATAAACCTTTGGCCAACCTAACCAAGAAAAAAAGAATAAAGTCTCTAATATTGTCAATCAGAAATGGTAAAGATGAAATAACAGCAGACCCTTTAGAAATTCAAAAAATCCTTAATGAATATTATAAGAAACTTTATTCCCAGAAATATGACAATCTGAAGGAAATTGACCAATACTTGGAAGCACATCATCTCCCAAGACTTAGCCAGAATGCAGTGGAAATGTTGAATAGACCTATATCAAGCTCTGAAATAGCATCAACTATACAAAATCTCCCTAAAAAGAAAGCCCAGGACCAGACGGCTTCACATCAGAATTCTACCAAACCTTTAAAGAGGAACTAGCACCTATATTACTCAACCTTTTCCAAAACATAGAAAAAGACAGAATGCTACCCAACACTTCTATGACGCTAACATCACCCTGATCCCCAAACCAGGAAAAGACCCAACATGAAAAGAAAATTATAGACCAATATCACTAATGAATATTGATGCAAAAATATTCAACAAAATCCTAACAAACAGAATCCAGCAACACATCAAACAAATTATACACCATGACCAAGTGGGTTTTATCCCAGGATCTCAAGGATGGGTCAACATATGTAACTCTATAC